>NC_058135.1:210382585-210428854 GCF_016433145.1 Gracilinanus agilis
ACTGCATGAACGCATGGGTCGGGGTGGACATGATTGAGGGTGTAGACTCGAAACTACCACACCAATGCAACTACCAACAATTTGGAAATTGGTCTTGATCAAGGACACATGACAAAACTAGTGGAAATGCGCATGGGTAGGGGGGGTGCGGGGTGGGGTGAAGGGGAAAGGAGGAGCATGAATCATGTTACCATGTTAAAAATGAATATTAATAAATGTAAAAAAAAATATATATATATATAAGGTCTGCTCTTTGGTTCCTGGGAGTTGAACTGGTTAGTAACCTTTTAGTTAGTCTCTTGTTATTTTATCATTAATAAAATATTTATAAATATAAAAAAAAAAATAGCTGACCTTTTCACAGCACTTTAAGGAGACAGCATGACATAATAGAAAGCCAAGTGAATTTGGGGTCAGAAGACAGCAATTCACATCCACATGTAATATTTATTCCTTGTGTGACTTTGGAGAAGTTCCTTAATTTCTCTGATCTTCTATTTCTTCATCTGTAAAATGAGGGAGTTGAACTAAATGGGCCCTGAAGTCCTTTCCAGCTATAGATCTAGAATCCTATGACAAGTAATCGTGATTTTACTATTTTGACTCTAGTAGGCTGAGTTTTTTCTCTAGGAATTAATAGGAAAAGAGGCTTTGGAGATTTTTTTTCCTAATCCCCTAATAAATAAATATCCTTCTCTTTGAATGCATTGATTCTCTGCTTCTAAAGGTATTATTTTAATTGGATTATTTTGAGAGACAAATTACAAAATTGATTTGAAAAGCAAACTTTAGAAATAGACAGTCTGCTTTGCACCAAGAAAAATTATCCCTAGTGACAGGCCTTGGCCCTTAACTATGACCAGCTGCCTTACAAATGTTCAAAATTCATCATCACTGGGATGGAGCAAGAGGCCATGGATGACTCATTACTGAGCATCCCTCACCTTTGGAGAAATAACTCATAATGCATGCTGAGCTGACATTAGCTTGGTAATATCCTGTCTGAGTACAAGACTGTCCTTTCACTCACTCTTTTAACAGGGGCATGATGACAACAGAAAGGAAGAAGATAATGACAGCAAATGTATGAGCTAGCTTTTGGAGATCATTTTATAGTTCATACACATGTATGATGTCGTCATCAGATCCCAGATCTAGAAACACAAGGGGCTTCAGAGACCATTCTAGTCCAGGTGCATCAAATTACAGATCAGGAAACCAAGGCAGTGGCAGATACAATGATTTTCTCAAAATCACTGAAGTATAAGAATCATAGACAGGATATGAACCCAAGTCCTCTGACTCTAAACCCAATGTTCAATACTGAATCAAATTCTGTCCTTCAAATAGATGCCACTGGATAGTATAGTAGACACAGGAAGCCCTGAGTTCAAATTCATTTTCAGACATTTAACTAGCTGGGTGACCCTAGGCAACTTGCTTAACTCTTTGTCTCAGTTTCCCTAGTTATAAAGTGGGGATAATAAAAGGGCCTGCCTTCTATAGTTGTGATGAAGATAAAATGAGATCTTTGTAAAAGACTTTGTAGACCTAAAAGCATTTTGTAAATGTTCATCATCATCATTATCATCATCATCATTACTGTCATTACAAAACACTGAAAATGCAAAATTTCATTTGATCCTCACCATAGTTCCATTATGATTATCCAAGTGTGTGGCATAGGGTTTGTACCCCTGATTCTCACACCAGTGTCCTTCCCCCAATACCACATTGCCAATGACTAATTATCAGGAAACTTGTTGAGACAAAAATTGGACTAGATCTTCTGAGCTCCCTTCCAAAGCTGAGATTCTGTGATTCTGTATTCAACAAGGGAAGAGCCTTGATGATGTCTGCCTCTCCATGATGTGAAATTGTGCTTGGGGTGATGATAGAAATAATGTGCACTCCTTAGCATAGGGCATAGAGAGAAATTATGATCCCAAAACCCTTCAAAATCTTTAACCATCCAATTTTTGATGCTAGCAGACTTGCTCCCATCTAGTTGGGAGGCTGTACCTAATCACTTTAGTAAAGATCCAATACATTCCTTTCTTAAGAGTCCTGAATTCAATGTTTGGTTGTTGAAAGCTGACATTCTTTCTTCTTCACTTTTCTAACCCTTCCCACCAACTTTTGGGATATTTTTTTGTAGACCAAATTGGTCCGCCATGTTTGCAAAACTCTACACCCTCAGTTTAATTTCTCCTATCAAGAAAGTATTCACCTAAAGCCTAAGTTACAATATCACATGCAGTCATATATTTTAATGGATCAAGGAGCTCACCTATTAGTAATCATCTCCCCATTTTCCTCAAAAAATTACTTTGTACTTTTTGGTCTTCATCTGTGATTTCATTACCACAGCAGACTTCCAGAGAAGAAATTTTCTCTCTCAAGACAAATCAGCACTGTTGTTCAGTCATTTCAATCATGTCTAACTCTTCAAGACCCCATTTGGATTTTTCTTGGAAAAGATACTGGAATGGTTTTTCATTTCCTTCTCCAGCTCATTTTACAGATGAGAAAACTGAGGCAAACAGGATTAAATGAGTTGTGCAGGATGACACAGCTAAATTAAGTGTCTGAGGCTTTGAACTCAAGTCTCCCTGACTTGATCCACTGCACAAGCTTAGCTGCCCTTAGTGTTGGAGAATTTCCTATATTTCAGTAACTTGGCTAGGCTCCTTCAATGTCACAGGCAGAACCTGAACCCAAATCTTCCTAACTCTGAAGCTAGTCTTCATCGCTTATGCTATATTGTCTCTCACTTCATATTTTGTATTTTCTCAGTATATAGGTTTAACAGGAGGACGCATGGAGCCAGGTGTTTGGGGCTTGAGGACAATAGCCCATAATCAGGAGAGATTGAAATGGAATGGGAGTTTAAATTATAGAGACGATTCAGACTAGAAAGAAAACTGATTTTTCAAACAGATGAATAAGCTGAAAGAATAGACTTAGAATCACAGAATCATGTATTTGCAGAGTTGGAAGGAGCCTTAGAGATCCTCTAGTCCAACTTCTATCATAAGCATATGTTTAACCGATGCTAGTTGAATTGAATTTAGATGAACTTGGGCACTTCCTCATTGATTATAGAAAATAGAATTTTGAGACATTACAGATTGTCCGGTGATACCACCAGATTTATCAAAGGAGAAAACTCCAGCCGAAGAGTGATTTGCCTGAGTTCAGATAGTAGTGGCAGAGCTATTTTTCAAACCTAGTTCTTTTGATTTCCAAAACAATTTCTTTCTATTACAGCAAACTTGCCTCTTCCTCATGACTGTCTGGGCTGCAGATGTTTATTTAGATTTGCTTGGATGTTGAGACTTTTTTTCTGTAAATTCTCCACAAAGGATGGACCCAATGCACTAAAAGTCTTCCTTTGTCCTTTTACTATTTGGGGGATTGGCAGTGTAGCATTCGAGTTATCAGGCTTATCTCTCCTTATAATATGATTGACCCATCTCTTCTTGCCACCATGTATATGATCTATGACTTTTATATTTCTTAGATTACAGATCATATTAGGAATTTAGGCTCAGCAAAATTAAATGACCAGCCTGAAGATATGGTTAAAAAATGGGAAGCCTGGGATTCCAATTTCAATACTCTGATCATAAGTCCAGCATACTTTCCTATAAAGTATAAGTATTTCCTATAAGTATTATACTGCTTACCCACAAGTCCTTACCAGTAATATATGTTCCAATGGATCTGTGATCCTATTAGCCATACAAATCACAACCCACCCTGTGTAGGTCTTGTTTACATATTATAATAGGCAAGACCTGACTCAATTCAATCTACTAGTTCAAGTTCAGAAGTAGAATGAAATGAGATTCTCATAAAATATCTGACAAACTGGTTTACTTAGCCTCAACAGGGAAAGGCTATTCAGAGAGAAAAGAAAGGATTTTCAGCAAAAATATAGTATTGATTCGTCTGGGCATAGATTTGCTGCCTCTCTATTATCCATACTGGCTTACTAATGAGAAGTAGAACAAAGAATACTCTAACTCCTTACAACCTAGATTTCTATGTCAGGTCCCGCAGGGAATGACTGAGTAAGTTCTAATATATGATTGCAATCAAATATTATTGTGCTATAAGAAATGATGAGCAGGAGGAGCTCAGGAAAACCTGAAAAGACTTACATGAACTGAAGCAGAGTGAAGTAAGCAGAACCAGGAGAATATTGTACACAGTGACAGCAATACTGTATGATGAACTTAGCAGTACAATGATCCAAAACAATCCCAAAGGACTCATGATAAAAAAAAAAAAAAATGCCATATGCTTCCAGAGAAAGAACTGATAGAGTCTGAATCCAGATCAAAGCAAACTTTTTTCACTTTGTTTCTTTTTTGTTGTTGTTGTTCCAGTTTCCTTCCACAAAGGGATTACTATAGAAAAATATGTTACATGATTGCACATGTAAAATCGATGTCCGATTGTTTACCATCTCAGTGAGGACAGAGGTGAAGGGAGAGAATTAGAAACTCAAAATTATTTTTTAAAAGTTAGAAACTGATTTTTACATGTAATTGAGGGGGAAATTAAATTTAAATTAAATTTAAAATTAAGGCCCCCAGGAAACTATGTCAATGGCCAGGGACTTAATTACACACACACACACACACACACACACACACACACACACACACACACACACACACACACACCCCACCCTGGAGACAACAAAGTCTTAAAATTGATTTCCAAATCTTTGATTAAAAAAATAGGCTAGCCTAAGTGAGTTAGGGGCTTAAAATACTGCTCCCATAAATTCACTAGTAGGTATCTCCCCAGAGTTGTTTTAACATCTTAAGGACACCAGTAGCAACCTGTGTTAATCACATGCTAGGTAGCCTAATTACATCCTCTATTTCCACTGCCTTTGGTAACTCATAATTTTGATCCTTCTTTGATTCACAGCCATTTAGCATCATTTTTAAAAAATGTGAGTGTGAATGTATGTGAGCCAACAAATTAGACTGCCAAACCCACAGTTGCCACTAATAATAAGGGGAAGATATTTTCTTCACACAGATGGTCACTCCTTGGTTCTTTAGGGAAAAAGCTGGGTCTCTGAAAGCTTTGCTACAGGTGCTACAAGTGCTCATCCAGTAAAGCCTCTAACCCTACAACAAGTAAGCAAAGGATGACATGGGGATCTTCCAAACAAGCCTCAGTGTGCCAGGACTTTATTTTCGTTTTGTTTTTTGTTTTGCTTTGTTTTCGGAAAATGTGGTGAAGTTTGCCATCTAGTGGCTCATGGAAAAAATCAGAGTAAAGTGAAATTCAAACACTTGGAAAGCACAAATTGGTAGCATTTCAGAAATCAATCTGGATGAATGAATGCAAAACTTCCTTTAATTAGAAGATCTTAGCAGACCTATGAGCTCATCAATATGGTTCCTTCCTTGAGCAGTTCAGATGGCAGTTACACATTATTATCCTAATTCTGTCCATGTCCTCCCATGATTTATCTACCATATGGTAGGGAACCTTCTTCTGTCTAGGTCTTTTGACATTCCGTGGGTAGCAATGAAGCTCTCAGACTATCCATCTGTTATTTCTCCTACTCACTCCATGACCAGCCCTCCTCATTTACCAGTCCCATTTTCCCTGGGATATCTTTTATATTATTTCTTGAATTCTATGTCTTAGACTATTTTTCCCCAGGAACCTACTTATAACAACCTACTTATAATCACCAAGGATCTTTCTATTTCCTTTTGGATAAATCAAAATTTTGACTTTTCTGAGAATGTAATTTTCTTTTCTTTTTTAAAAAATCTTTACCTCCTATCTTAGAATCAATACTTAGTATCGCTTCCAAGGCAAAAGAGTGATAAGAGTTAGGCAGTTGGGATAAAGTGCAGGGTCACAGCTAAGAGGTATCTGAGGTTAGATTTGAACCCAGGACCTCCTATCTCTAGACCTGGCACTCTCTGCACTGAGTCACCTACATGCCCTGAGAATGTAATTTTCCATGATTTGCTACCAAATAGCATCACTGAGAGAATATTGGTGTTAAGGTTGATTTGGAAACAAGGGAACATTTTGAAATGTTTTTAAAGTGCCTCACAATTTCCCAAAAGCAACCTCCTACCCTCTCTTCTATATCTATTCAATTGTAAGACCAAATTTTCTTTAGATAATCAATATGATGTCATCAGAAAACAGGAACATCTGCAGAATTAAACCTGCCATAGTTACTTGCTCTTCTATTTAGCCCCTGACAGTGGTAAACACTTTTGGCAAATATATTCTGCAGTGAACACCTTTTCATGGATCACTTAATGTTTGAAAAAGATATTGTATCTCTCAAAGAATCTTATATCTCTTTTTCTCCCTTCCAGTGGAAGAAAGGGCCTAACACTGCATTTTAGTCTCTTAGAATGAACGAATGAATAAATAAATGGAAAAGCATTTACTGTTTGTCAGGCATTCTGCATAGTAGAGAAGAAAGCACACTAGCTCTAAAGTCAGACGACTTGAGTTCAAATCTCACCTTTGACACCTATGGAACCCTGGGTAAGTCACATAGCCTTCCCAAGCCCCAATTTCTTCATTTGGAAAATGAAAGGGTTAAACTAGGCCATCTCTGGTCTCTTTTAGCTCTGCATCTATGATTCAATATTAAAATAGAGCCTGGAATGTCAGATGCTAATAAATACTATTGACTGACCATTCAAAGCATTGGGAATTTAAGTATAAAAATCAATACATATCCTGACCTCAAAGAGCTTGAATTCTAATAGAGAAAGTACCATATAAGGGAACTGGTGGCCAGGGAAGACTGCATTCGTCTGGAAAGCCACAGGGATGGAGGTCGAAGTGATAGGATAATAGAGTAACACATCTTTTTCTAGATATAGTACTGTTTCGAGCCCAAGAAATAGAGGGTGAGACCTGGGAGTGTAAAAAAGATGCAGGTATGGCTGCATGGCAAGAAGATGGCCATAGTCCAGGAGGATGGGTCTGGCGATGGTGAGCATAAAGCCCCAAAAGAGTTAAGGGTCTAGTTGGAGAGAGTAACACATTAACATGGCAGGGAGATTATCAGAGTGAGATTTATTATTGATTTATATAATTATGAAATGTTAAAAACAGCAGGCTTTTGTATTCTCTTTCTATCTTTTAGTCAATTCTAATTAGACCCTTACAGTGGTAAACACCTTTGCCAAATATCTCCTTTTCATGGTTCACTTAATGTTTGATAAAGATATTATATCTCTGAAGAAATCTTCTATCTCTTTTTCTCCCTTCCATTTACTATTTTAAAAAATCATTTGGGTAATCCCACTCATTGCCTTCTTATATTTTCACAAATAAACACTTAAAACATGTGTGATGGGACTTGGCTTTACCCCTCCCCTGATCACCTAATATGGGGTGTGTATCTTCCCCCTAATGTGGGAAATGCCAGGGACCTGATTCTTGAGAGAAGACATTCTGCATTCCTCTGTCATATGGTTAAGGACAGTCTCTTTTCATTGACTAGAAAGCCAGAAAAGCTGCATTTCAGAGTTCCTAGACTGAGAGAGTCTCAGTTCTTTTCTTCCAGGGACATGGGTGGTGGGAGGTAAAGGGTGAAGGTCCTGTTCGACCACAGCACTGGTACCATCAACTGAATTTAGTGAGAAGACATAGTACCTATCTGCTCCCTTCCTTAGGCCCTGTGGCCCCCCCAAAATGGGCTTGGGCTTCTGGTCTGATCTGTCTCATTTGTCCTTTTCAGTTCTCAGCACAGCTCTGAACCAGAGGCATGATTCCAGACTGAAAGTTGCCGACAACCCAGGAAGGAAGCCCTGAGAAGCTGCCATGCCTGTAAATCATTCCAAAAGAGAACTTTGGACTTGGAACTTGGGGAAACCACACTACAGAGGAACTGAGCTAAACTGTGAATCTGATCCCCATCCCTAGAAACTGAGGTGGTAATGGAGGATTATGTCCCACCCTGAGTATTGGAAGGAGGGATATTTGTATAGTCTTGCTATAATTTTTTGATAGATATTCCTTTGTGAAAGCCAATCTGATTGCTAAGTGATTCAGTGGAGCCAAAAAAATGGAATATCAGTATTTTCAGCGGTCACAAGCATGGGAAACTACCATTGTCACAACTGCTTACACTTCATATTTGCCCTCCTGACTCCCTGTTCCTTAGTGGGAATGGAGAAAGAGTGGAAGAGAATCAGAGCCTCCTCTGCCAACTGCTCTGCTGAGATCCCTAATACCACATTGGTTATAGTGAAAAGTAAAAGACCTTGACTCTAGGCTCAACTAGTCATGCAGATCACTCTGGTTTCCCCATCTAGAATCATAAATTGATCAAGCTGGAAGCACAGCATAACTAGGTACAGAAGACTTGGGCTTTACTACTTATGGTTGTTAAGATTAAAATTAATATACAATAACTACTATATTTTATATATAATTATATTTTATAAAGTTTATTAATAATAACTAAAGTAAAAAAAGCTAGCTAACCCAGCCCGGTCCCAAGAGAAGAGAGCGAGATGGGGCAGAGCTACAGAACTTATAAAAAAAATGGACCACACAAATGCAGAGGCACAGGGAAAAGGATGCTGGAAGATGAAAGGAATTCTGCGGAAGATAGTTCAAAAGATACAAAATTCTCCAATTAATACAGGGTCTAACATCAAGTATTTCCTCCTTAAAGATATCTTCCCACCACTAGTCTTTGGATACACCCTAATGGAGGACCTCTGTGATTTCTTTGACTGGCATTAGGCTGCCATCCCCAGAATCTTGCTATGAAAATATACCTCCTTCCAATGCCCACCTTGCATTCTGCTCTACCCTCACCTCACCCATAACCCCCTCTAGTTCCTGGGGTGGAGGGGAGAGGAGTTAGGAGTCCATTGGAAGTCAGAAGTTGGTAACTGATGGAAAAGTTTTCCCCTTTCAACTGTTTCCAATTGGGATGGATTGTTCCCCACCTTTCACAGGCAATATCACTGATATTCCTTCTATTCAAAGAGAGAAGAGTTATTAGGGTCTCTGTGTCTTCTCTCTTCCCTGAGAGCAGTATTTTGGAGTTTCTTATTTGCATCAAAATTTAAAGTTATAACAGTGTATTAAGTCTGGATTTTTTTTTAAAATAACAATTCTATCTCTGAGACAAGCATCATAGAAAATGCTCCTGAGTCCATTTTTAAGCAATTTAATTGATTAGAATAGGAAATAATTCAAGGAGAAAACTCTGATCTCAGGATACAAGATGTGGGGCATGGGCAAAAACCCTGCAACACCACAGAGCTGTTTCTGAGGCTACACTACCAGGGAAAGGAGAAGCCAACGAGGGGCTCACACTTGGGAGACAACCCCCCAAAGGACGTACACCATCTGGGAGCTTCCTATCTTAATTATTTGTTCTTGCCTACAAGGCACCAAGCTTAGTCGTTTCTCCTTACCAAAGAAAGTGACATCAGTTTCAGCACCATGGCACAAAGTTCCTATCCCATCATCCTTGTTCTAACTCTACCTATGCCGAACTCCTTGTTTTACAGATGACAAAACTGAAGCCCAAAGAGCTTCCATGACCTATTCAAAGTCACAGGTGAGTTCATAACAGAGAAAGGAAAAGAATCCAAATGTTTTTTCCAAATGTTCTGACTTCCAAACGGAGCCCTTTCCACTCCCTCCTGCAGGCAAGGAATCACCAGGGCTCCAGTTCATTTCTTTCAGCATCTAGCCCAAGGCTTTGCACAATATTAGATGCTTGGTGACTTTTTTAAATTTAATTAAACGGTCAAATATGTGATTATGGTTAAATTCAGTCTAAATAAACTCTGACTCATTCCAATGTAATTTATAGCTCTCATAGAACATCTCCTTTTCAGCCCAAGATTGCCACCTGGTGCTTGCTAGTTGCTACTGATCTCCCTTTCAAGTTGGCTTGTTGGCTGCAGGACTTGTTTAAAAGTCACCAAATTATTGGTTGGACTGAATCTTTTTCCACTCTCTTCCACTAAAATCTGCCTCCAATTCTTCATCATTGCTTCTTGGAGACCAAGCAAGAGAAAACCACGCTTTACAAGGTACATTCTACCAAGTCAAAAAGGCTTTGATCATGGCATCGGGGACAGAAATGTCCACTATCTAAAAATCAGCCCAACTAATTTAATTGAACAAATTTGCATTAAGCACCTGTTCTAGGTAATGTTCCATGCTAGGTATTGGTTATGTTGTTGTTGTTTAGACGTGAATGGGGTCTTTGTGACCCCACTGGAGGTTTTCTTGAAAAGGGTGGTTTGCCATTTCCTTCTCCAGATCATTTTACAGAAGAGGAAACTGAGGCATACTGGGTTAAGTGACTTGCCTAGAGTCACAGAGCTAGTAACTATCAGTCCACATTTGAATCAGACAGAGGAGTATTTATGACCCTAGGTCTGGTACTCTATCCATTGCACCATTTATCTGCCCCAAAGGCATAAATAAAGTAATCTTTGCCCTTAAACAGTATTTGAAATGTGCAAGGTGCTTTAAAAATATGGATACTCCATTTGTTTATATGGTTATAAGATCTGGGGGTTTGGTTTTAAAAAATTACTCTATTGCAAATATGAATAATATGGAAATAGGATTTGAGTGATAATACATATATAATCCAGTGGAATTGCTTGTCAACTCTGGGAGATGGGAGGGAAGAGGGGAGGGAGACAACATGAATCATGTAACCATAGGAAAAAAAATTTAATTACATTTTTAAAATTTTGATACTCACAACAATTCTAAGAGATAGGTGCCATTTTTATTATTTTTAATTTTAAGATCTTTAATTTATTAATTAATTTAGAACATTGTTCCATGGTTATAGGATTCATGTTCTATCCCTCCCCTCCTCCTACCTGCTCCCATAGCCAACGCACAATTCCACTGGGTTTTGCATGTGTCATTGATCAAGACCTATTTCTATATTATTGTTATATGCTCTAGGGTGCTCATTTTGAGTCAATATACCTAATTATATCCCCATCCTCCCATGTGATCATGCAGTTGTTTTTCTTCTGTGTTTCTACTCCCACAGTTCTTCCTCTGAATGTGGATAATGTTCTTTCTTATAGGTCCTTCATAGTTGTCCTGGATCATTGCATTGTTGCTAGTACAGAAGTCCATTACATTCTATTCTACCACAGTGTATTGGTCTCTGCGTACAATATTCTCCTGGTTCTCCTCTTTCACTCTGCATCAATTCCTGGAGGTTGTTCCAGTTCACATGGAACTCCTCCAGTTTATTATTCCTTTGAGCACAATAGTATTCCATCACCAGCATACACCACAATTTGTTCAGCCATTTCCCAATTGAAGGGCATCCCCTCGTTTTCCAGTTTTTTGCCACTATAAAGAAAGTGGCTATAAATATCTTTGTATAAGCCTTTTTCCTTATGATCTCTTTGGAGTATAAACCCAGATGCTATTATTATTATCCCCATTGTACAAATGAGGAAATGGATTTTCCCAGATTAATTCAGTGACTTTCCCAGAGTTACATGGATAGTGAAAGTCTAAGGTGAGATTTGAAGTCGGGTTTTTCTGACCAGTTCCAGCACTATATCTCCTATATCACCTCACTGCTTCCTCAAGAAGTTTACATTCTCTTAGGAGAGTACAACACATATACAGATAAGTAAATATATGATCATTTGAGAAGGGAGATAGTATTAATGATTATGGTGATCCAGAGATATTTCATATGACAAGTTTCTTATTGTGTATTCCTTTGGCTATCTGGTGAAGCTTATGAACTTTTCAGAACATTTTTAAATAACTGAAGAAATTTCTATATGTCATTTTTCCCATCCAAGCTCATGAGTGCCCTGAAATCTATCCACGGACCTGCCAAGGCTCTGTGGACTAGAACTTAACCTTTGATATAGTAAATGCAACCTGAGCTGAGCCTTGAAAAATCTTGGGATTCTAAGAGACAGAGGTGAGGAAGGGTTATATTCTAGGCATGAGGGACCACTGCAGCTAAAGAAAGAAATGAGAGATAAAATGTCAAAGTCATAGATTAACTAGTAATCTAGCTTTGTCAAATGGTCAAGAACATAGAAAGGAATAAAAGGAAAACAATATGGAAATGGAAGCCAGATTATGGAAAGCTTTAATCATCAATCTGGAGAGTATATGTTATTCCTATCTCTTTTTGTCTTGCACCATTTTAATATTTTCCTGAATTACATGTAAATTTTTAATTCATTTTTTAAAATGTTTTAATTTTTTAATTTTGAGTTCCAAATTCTCTCCCTCCTTTACAATCTACACCCCCTCTTCTCTCCCTGATGTGGTAAATTATCTCATATAGATTTTACATGTTCAATCATGTGAAACATTTTTCCACATTAATCATTTTATGGAAGAGATCTCAAAGCAAAAGAAGAAGAAAGTGAAATATAATACGTTTTAATCTGCATCTAGACTCCATCAGTTCCTTTTCTGAAGGCAGATGGCATTTTTCATCATGAGACTCTTGGATTATCTTGAATCATTCCCATTGCTGAAAATAATCAGGTCATTCACAGTTATTTATCAAAAAAATTTGCTGTTCCTGGGTACAATATCCTTCTAGTTCAAGCCACTTCACTTTGCATCCATTCATGTACTTCTTTCTAGGTTTTTCCAAAATCATCCATCATTTCTTATAGCACAATCGTATTCCATTGCAATAATATACCACAGCTCATTCAGCCATTCCTCAATTGATGAATAACCCCTCAATTTTCTTTGCTACCACAAAAAGAACAGCAATGGGTTTTTTGGAGTGCATGTTATTCTCGAAGCAAGGGGAAGCCACTGATGATTTTGGAGCAAGGAACTGACATGATCAGACTTGGGTTTTAGTACTATTATTTGGACACTTGTCTGGAGCATTAGAGAGGAGAATGATGGCATAAGCTGCAGAGAGATTTCTCACCAGTTGGGTTGGCCACTAGATGATGGTGGCTCATGAAACAAAACCAAAAAATGAATCCTCATGTAAGATAAATGTTATGTAAAAATGTTAAACCTTAAGGCTCTATGTAGTAGAGGTCATGATGATACAAAGGCAGCTAATATTAAAAAGTCACCCTTAGTTCTGTGCAGCTTCTTTTTGCTTCTGAAGAGAAAGAGGCAAAACAGACATCAGGTCATGAGAATCCTATTGGTAAAAATCATAAATCCTTTTAATTGTTGGAGTATTTTGTGCTCTAAAATGCTTCCCCTTTCCTAATTTATTTCTATCAATGATGTTATAATTTTCTCGGTTGTTGAGGCTCAGAATCTTGAATTTATAGCTTTTTTGTATATAATCATTTGTATACTATCTCTCCCATCAGACTGTGAGTTCCTTGAAAGTAAGAACCATCTTTTGCCTTTTTTTGCATCCTAAGCCTTAATGCTTGCCACATAGTAGGTACTTAATAAATATTAATTGACCATCTCATCTGGCTCCTATAAAAATCAAACTCAATCATTCTCATATCAAATTATCTTAAATCTATTGTCTCCCTTCTAGGTCTAGTCATTATCTCCTCAGAGCCTTCTAACTTGTCTCCCTGTTTCTATTTTTCTCCTCTCTTTGCCATTCTGTTGTTAAGAGTCTGAAGCTGCTTCCTTGGGAGCATTCATCTTCCCATAGTTTCCATGTAAATATGTCACAGGCCACTATATGCAGACTCAGAACATTTTCTCATCTTCAGTACTTGTGAAAGTTCAATGATAGAAATTAACTCTGAATGTGTGAATAATGTTCAAAAAACAGTCTATAGTCTTGAGAGAAAAAAATATGAAGAATCTATAGAAAAGAGAATTTTATATTTACATAAGAAAAATATACAGGGACTCAACTGGAAAATAGTTAAATAAATCCTGATAGAATATAAATTGTCCTGTAAGAAATGACAAATGTGATGAACATATGGACAGATCTAAATGAACTGATGCAGAATGGATAAAGTAGAGCCCAGAACAGTATACATAATGACAATATAAATGTAAAGAACAACCCCCTAAAATTCCAAAGTGAATGTTGCAGAATTATAAAGAACAAGCATGTCTTCAAAAGAAAAGATATGAGAAGATACTCCCATCCCACCCCACCCCTTTGCAGAGGTAGGAAGCCCACAAGTGCTTCACGCAGCACATATTTTCAGTCTTTCCAATGTAATGATAATCTCTGTAGATGTTTTCTTTTTTTAATTTTATTTTGAGTCTGTTATATTAAATAGTTCTCTAGGAGGATGGAGGGATAGTGGAGAAAACTATGGTGATGTTAAAAAAACAAAATACATCAATAAACTTTATTTTAAAATAGAAAAAAATGTATACAACGATTTAGAGACCCAGCAGTTTCTGTATTAGTCCAAGAACAAATGTGAGTGTGGCGAAAAGTTGCATCTTGAGAAATTAAAGCAAACTTCATGATTGCACAAAGCAAGTACCTAACATTGGCACAACATTGATGGCTTGTAGCCATAGAGTCATAGAATTCTCTCTCTTTGAACTTAGAATACACATAATGCCTCCTTATGGAATATTTTGAAGGGTGGGAAGACATCCATTGAGATGTTGGGGCTCTGGTGGTACTTGAGACTTTCCAGGAAAATGTGTAAGCCTCATGGAGGAAGAGACTATTTTCCATATTAGTAGACACTTAACAAATGCTTGTTGACTTGAAATAAAAAGGAATTTTTGTACATACATGAACCCATCATTTCATTGGCAGTGAGGCTTCCCTCATTCCCACCTCAGACAATAAACACTTGATCTCTTGCCAAAGGGTGGTGATTGTTTCCAATGTAATTGTTATTGTTTAGTCATTTGAGTCATGTCCAACTCTTCATGACTACATTCTGTGTTTTGGAGGCTTTCCATTTGTTTCTCCAGATCATTTTACAGATGAAGAACTGACATAGTTAAGTAACTTGCCCAAGATCACACAGCAAGTGTCTGAGGCCAGATTTGAACTTGGGAATATGGCTCTTCCTGATTTTCAGCCCAGTGCTCTCTGCTCCATACCTCTTAGCTTCAAATGTAAACTCATTTATAAAATGTAATGGAGGAAAATGGTGAAACAAAAAACGTGAAGCAAAAACCTCATAAAACAGGAAAAAATTATATATGAAAAAATATAATATTGTATATGGAAGTCACTAATAGCTTTAGCATACAACTCAATTAAACTAGGTCATCCCCAGAAGACTTTAAGGATGAATCTGGAAGGAAGACAACAAACAGGTCAAAAGTGGGAAAGATTGGCCAAGATTTGTATTACAAATCATTTTCTATTATACAGTAGAACCACCACATTTTGAGGCTAGTATCACAATCTATCATATGTTACACAGGAAAGAATAGATAGCATTAAGTAAAATGAAGAATGGAAGAGCCATTGAACCAGACCAAATATCATAGAAGAATTCAGTCCTGGAGAAAACACAATATGGAAGGCACTGACAGCTTAATTCTCAAGCAATCTGAAAAATGGGAAGATCCCAAACTGTTGGGTAAATAGAAGATATTATTACTGCCAACAAAAAGATAATTGAGCATTTGTCAATAACTATTAGCCCATATGTCTACTTTTGCAACAATTTAAAGTCCTTATTAAAATTTAGATAACTATCAAGGTCACCCCTGGAGGAAATGTAAGAAGGGGATAGACAGAATCTTTTTTTAAAACCTTTATATTCTGTCTTAAAATCAATACTAAGTAGTGATTTCAAGGCAGAAGAGTGGTAAGAAATAGACAATTGTCACACAACTAAGAAGAATCTGAGGCCAGATTTGAACCTAGGATCTCCCATCTCTAGCCCTCTCTAATCCCATCTCTAGTCTCTCTAATCGCTGAGCCACCTAGCTGCCTATAGGCAGATTCACAAAATAATATTCTACAACAGCCTACATATTTACAATCACCACTAAAGGGCACAGAGAATACAAGATGATATTTTTCGACAATTTTTTAAAAGCATTTAATTTAATGGAATTAAATGATGCTTTAAATGAACACGAAATAAAGATGCGTGTTTACCAGAAATGTTTTGCACAATCATAGAGGATGTGGAGCACAGGCCCCAAATAGAATAGGAATTTCTGTGAATAAGAAGGTTTTCAAATCTTCAAGCTTATGTGTGATAATGTGTTGATTATATCAAATCCTAGATCATTATAATGAATCCTAAATGATATCTATAATCTCTCAGCATTTGGTTTAATTATTCATATAGGAAATATCAAGTGGATAAAATGTGTATGTTGTTTAGACTATGATATGCATTTCGATAGACAGCCAAAGTCCTACATGAACTGAGGCAAAATGAACTAAGCAGAACCAGGAGAACATTGTATGCAGTAACAACAATATTGAATGATGATTGACCAATTGTGAAAGACTTAGTTATTCTCAGCAATATGATCCAGGATATTTCTAAAGAACTTATGACAAAGAATGCTATCCACCGCCAGAGAAAGAACTGTTGGAGTCAGAATACAAATCAAAGCTCATGATTTCACTTTGGTTTATTTGGGGTTTTATTTTGAGGTTTCCGTTTTATATGAGTATTCTCTTACAAAGATGAACAATATGGAAATATATTTTGCTTGATAATACATATGTAACCCAGATGAAATTGCTTACCATCTCTGGGAAGGGGGAAGGAAGGGAGGGAGGGAAATAATTTAGATCTCATAATTTCTGAAAATCTATGTGGGAAATTATTATTGCAAAATAAAATATCTTTTTTCAAAAAGAAAGAGTTGAAGAACTCATCAATCAATGCATAAGTATTGGACAAAGAGAATAAAGAGACAGTGAGTTGGAGCCAGAACTGAATATGAAGAAGACCATAGATTGGATTACAGTTGAGATATTAAATTAGATCACATACCTATAAAGCTTTGCAAATCTTAAGACACTATCTAAATGAGGGTAATTGTCTTTATCATCATTATTGAAGTAGTACAATACTTTCACAAAGCACACTACAAAGGTGGTGGCCTCAACCTTTTCCCTAAAACAAAGTCCATCTTTTTAATACTAATTCTTACTTCCTCTGATGATGCTACAATACAAAAAAAATGGTTTGGTCCAAGAAGCTAGAATGTGTGGCTCCTTATTTTCTTATTTCTTGTTACCCTTAACTTATAGAATTATTTCTTAAGAATATACTATGTACAAGGCACCACGTGGTGAAAGTGAAAGGAGGAAGGTAGGAGGATTGGAGGAATGGAAGAAAGGAGAGAGGAAGGTAGAGGAAGGGAAAGGAAGGAAAAGAAAGCCCCGGCAGGGGGAAATTGATCAGAGCCCTTCAGGGGCTCAAATAAATGATCAGAGAGCAACTTTAGGGTTCTGAATAGCTAGGTTTTATTTTAATTAGGAAAGGGAAGGTCTAGGGAAAACTAGGAGTTAGGAAGAAAGGGGAAAAGGAGCGGAGAGAGAAAGATCAGGGTCTCAGGGTAGAGAGAGCTCCAGGGTAGAGAGCAGAACTTCCAGGGTTGAGACAGAAAAGGCGCCAAACTTTCCCTTTTATACTTTCTCTGACACCTTCCACAAAGGAAGTGGGAGATGTTAGGGGAAGTTGTAGCAGAGAGAGACCTGAGAGACATAGTCTTCCAGGGCTTACAATAATTCCAAATGACACAGTACTGTGTTAAGTGTTAGAAATACAGATAGGAGGAAAAATACAGCCTCTGCCCTCAAGGAGTTTACATTCTCATGAAGAAGTCAAAACAACAAAGAAAATTAAAGGAGGAAAGGTGCTCCTGACACAATCTATAACCAAGAAAAGAAGGGGCAGCGAGGTGGCACAGTGTATACAATAACATTAAGGTACTCCACTGCTCTGGACCCATGCATACAGATGGACAAGGTCTTTGGCTCTCTATCTAAAGGCATGTCATCATCTAAACAATGTACATATTTTATCCACTTGATTTTTCTTATATGAATAATTAATCTAAACTCTAAGTGATTATAGATATCATTTAGGATTCTTTACAGTGATCTAGGGTTTGATATAATCAGCACATAAAACATAAACTTGAAGATCTGAGAACCTTCCTGTTCATAGGAATTCTGATTCCATTTGGAACCTGTGCTGGTCACAACATCACCTAGTGAGGCCCCATTTATTGTACTTTTCAGTACTCTAAAGGAAAATTACATAAAGCTTTACATTTGCTTATGTCTAGGGTTTCCCCAAAAAGGAAATTGTAGAAAGGTGCTCAATGTCCAATGTAAATCAAACACAAAAATTTCCATTTATTTCTTTAAAACAAAAGAAATAATATACATAACCCAAAGCCCACATTGACAGAAGAAACAAAAACAGGATTCAGTATTTTAACTCTTATCTAGTCTCCCAGGAAAACATCATCTAATTTGTGGAGTCACCGAATTGGCACTGTATATTTCACCTTAGCTCTGTATTGTCCAAACCATTGGTGTCTTCTTGCAGTCCCATCTAGTCATTGACTAGTTAGTTATTAACTATACCCCTACCTCTATCCTTCCTATTTTTCCTCTCCAATAAAGAAATGCCCCCTGCCACCAATAAGCCCCAAGTGGTCTAGGATCTCCATCCTCTCAAGCTCACATGGTTGCCTCCAGATTTGGACATATCCATCTCAGAATCACTGTTCCTCTATACTGTCAGTCAACAAAAACCTGAGTTTACACCTAGATTCAGACATTTCCTAGCTGTGTGACCCTGGGCAAGTCATTTAACCCCAATTTTATCACCTGCAAAATGAGGCGATGTTACCAGTATATTGTCTTTCTCAAAGGGTCATTGCACAGATCGGGAGAGAATGCATGAGAATCAAATGAGATCACAGGGAGATGGCGTAGTTCAGGGAAAAGAGCAGTGGTCCAAGTTCAAATCCTACCTCTTGTACTTAGTACATTTACAACCTTCTTAATCTCCCTGGGTTTGCCTCTTCTGTAAAATTACTTCCCTGGCTCCTTCAAGTCCCAGCTTCTACAGGAAAGCTTTTCAGCATCCCCTTAATGCTAGTGCCTTTGCTCTGTTGATTATTCCCAATTTATCTTGTAGAGAATTTTGCTCTGCTAAAATTTTCCTCTGTTGTGCCTTTGCCCTGTTGATTTCCAGTTTATCTTGTAGAGAATTTTGCTCTGCTGAATTTTTCCTCTGCTGTGCCTTTGCTCTGTTGATTTCCTATCTTTTAGAGAGCTCTTTTGTATGTAGCTATTTGCACATTGTCACCCCCATGAGATGGTGAGCTCTGGAGCAAAGACTGCCTTTTGCCTTTCATTGTATCTCCAGCTCTTGTCACAGAACCTGACACATAGTAGGTGCTTCATACATGTTCCTTGAGTGACTGATTTAGCTAGATGGCAGCTCTGATCTAGGCTAAATAAAATGCTGTATAAATATCAGATTATAATATCGTAACAAAGGTTGGGAAGTCTACTCTGCCCCGTGACTTGTGAAGCAAGCCCTCACTGCCCCAATGAGGAGCTCTGTTTCCTAAGAGATGAGTGAAGATATCCAATTCCTTAAAAATACTACAATTGCTTCAGGAGAGAGACAGCTGGTGAGGAGCAGGAAGGGAGAGCAGAGAGATGCGGCAGAAATAGCAAAGGGACCCAAATCGTGGAATCAGGCAGGATTGGAGTCCCAGATGAGCTTGACAAGGTAGCGCCAGCCTGCCAGCTGAGTTCTTAGGATGTGAGCAAGCCCACACTGCTAACTTCTGTCGGTACCACGTAGAGGCTGCAGAAATCTGCTGCCAGAACAAAATGATGCCTGAGAGTTCCAAGCCCCAGGTGCTCAAGGCTGCTGAGACTTGACCCTGTTTTCCTCAATTTTTGAAAAGGAACCTGGAGAAAGGATGCTTTCTTCCCAGACTATGCTACAAAACAGAAGGGTCAGAAACTTCCTCGTTTGGAAATTGGATACTGATGATGTTTTTTATTTCCATTTTTATTGCAGTCAAGGCTTTTCCTGAATCTATGCTGTTAATTTGTCTCAGTTCTGCTAGTACTGTAGCAAACTGGTTATCTAGAACTCAGTCAGTTTAACTTCAGAGGCTTCCATTTTGTTTCCTTGATGGGGACTCTAGTCAAGGGCAATCCTAACGATTACCATCTATCCAGTGAACCCAGGTCCATTTAGAGCTGATGCCCATCTGGTACCCAGGCAATACTGACATGCACTCATTGTATGGTGTTTTATGTGTTCTGTACGAATTTAATACATACCTCTGTATTATAACAAAAGACTCACAAAGGTAAAGAAGACTGAGTCCTCTCTGTTTTTCTCTGCTCTGACCCCAAACACAGTGCTTCATCCATACCAAGTGCTTAAAAACAGACAGCTGTAAAGAGATTTTTTTAATTTTTTGTACAAAAATATTTATAGCTATACTTTTTGTGTGGCAAAAATTGGAAAATAAGGAGGTATACCTCAATTGAGGAATGGCTGAACAAACTGGTATCTGATGGTGATGGAATACTATTGTGCTCTAAGGAATGATGGACTGCTTGATTCCTATATGAACTGGAAAGACCTCCATGAATTGATGTGGAGTGAAATGAGCAGAACCAGGAGAACATTGTACACGGTAACTGAAACATTGTGGATGATCAAATGTGATAGACTTTGCTACTAATAGCAATGCAATGATCCAGGACAATTCTGAGGGACTTGTGAGAAAGATGCTATCCACATCTAGAGAAAGAACTGTGGGAGTAGAAATGCAGGAAAAAAAACTATATGATTTATCACTTGGCTATATGGGTAGATGATTTGAGGTCTTGGTTTTAAAAGATTACTCTATTTTAAATATGAATAATATGGAAATAGGTTTGAGAAATAAAACATGTATAAATCAGTGGAATTGCTTGTCAGCTTGGGGAGGGGGGAGGGAAGAGAAGAGGGAGAGAACATGAATCATGTAACCATGGAAAAATATTCTAAAAAAAAATAAATTTAATACATTTTTAAGAAACAGACAGCTGATGGCACAGTCAATAGAGTATAAGACCAGGGGTTAGGAAGACCCAAGTTTTAATATGGCCTCAGACACTTAATTGCTGTGGAAGTCACTGATTAAATCACTTAACGTATATTTGCTTCAGTTTCCTCATCTGTAAAATGAGAATAATAGCACTTACCTCTCCTGAGTTGTTATGAAGATTAAATAAATAAGTTCATATTTGTAAAATGCTTAGCACATGGTAAGTGCTATATAATTGCTTATTTCCTTCCTAAATTATTGTTGGCTCAGTTGAATCAAATTGACTTGAAAAAATGTTAACTTATAGGCAAAGAACTAACTTTATTACAACATAGAAATAATCAATTTTTAAAACTATAAAAATAAAAAATCCAAAATGTTTATAAGTAAAAATATGCACAACTTCCATCAATAAGGATTTCTATATTATCAGAATCTATGTGTGTACAAATTATCTTGAAGAAAATTACAAATACAAATTCATCTGTTCAAAAATTAAATATAAAGCTTTCTAAGCTAATAATATATTCTCCAATTACAAGACATCTATGCTATACAATGGAAATATTTCTAAAGAAAATTGAACCAGGAAAAAATTTAATGTGATTTCATCATTCTTTTAAAAATCCAACTCTTGTGGATTTTAGTCATCAAAAATTTGAATACTAATTGAGGGTAGGAAAGTTTCTCTAAAAATACAGTAAACACAATAAATGAATATAAAATTCAGAAAGGCAATAACAATCTATTTACTGTTCCTTTGTTTGCTAACATAATATTTGCAGAACCTGTTGGTTCTCAATGGCAAGAGAATGAATTTTCGGATTTGTTTGTTCTTCCATCCATTCCCAGGACCGAGGAGTCTATGTCTTACAATAGACCTCAAATAGAGAGGCAGCTGAATGCATCCGGTAGAAAATAGAAAAGGGCATTGCAAGGTTAACCACGATTATCCAAGGTTCAAATCCAAAAACGATTTCTTCCAATCCATTGTCGTACTCAGGACGGCATCCAAAGGCGGGTGGGATCCAGAGCTGTATGAGAAGGGAAAAGAGCCATATCACTCATGATCAGATCTCGCCTTTGCAGCTGGTCCCCTGGGAAGCCTCTGCTTGGGTGCCACATCAAGCCCAGGCAGAAATAGCATCACCTCTTAAAGGGTGACCTCTGCTCTCTGTGACCTTCATAAGGCTCAACATACCAAGGTCGAGGCCCTTGCCCTGAATCACAGAACTGGAGAGCTGAAAGAGAAACTGCAAAAATGATCCATTCCAAGATATACCTGAATAGGCACCCCCTGCAAAATTAGGCAATTTGAAGTATTACCGACTGTGAGAATCAAATAAAATAATATGAGGAAGATAAATTAAATACTTATCATTTCTTTCTTATTAAAGACTTTTTTATAAAGCAGTCAAGTTCAGCGATGATGCTACTTATCAACTCAATGCCTTGGGAACCCATGTCACCTCTGTCTTTACTCACCATTTCTGACTTAATTTCTACTGAAGTAATCACTAGAGCTTGCTTTTCAAAGCCCACCAAGAAGCGCAGACAATACTCTCCAACAGGTTGTCATTGAATTCCTGAGTCACTGATGCTCTAAGTGCTGCCACAATCATTTGGGGACACGGGGAGCCTTTCTTTTTTGGCATTGGCTTCTTTAGGGTTTCTATCTAACAGAGGAATCTCTGAATCAGAGTGTATGTTGTGTGGACCTTTTTGTCACTTTCTTATTATAATTCCAAATTGTTTTCCAGATCAGTTAAATCAATTTCAAGCTCCATCAAGAATATATTAATATGGGGACTGCTAAGTGGCTCGGTAGATCTAGAGACAGGAGATTCTAGGTTCAAATCTGACCCTAGACACTTCCTGTGTGGCCCTAGGCAAGTCACTTACTATTGATTCTAAGATGGAAGATAAGTGATGAAAAAAGAGTATATTAGTATTATTCTTTTTTTTAATTACACATTTATTGCTGGAATGACCTCCAGGAATTGATTCAAAGTGAAAGGAGCAGATCTAGGAGAACATTGTACACAGAGACTGATACACTGTGGTACAATCAAACATAACAGAAACTTCTCTACTAGCAGCAATGCAAGGATCCAGAGCAAGGCTGAGGGACTTATGAGAAAGAAAACTAGTCACATTCAGAGGAAGAACTGTGGGAGGAGAAACACAGAAAAGAAACAACTGCTTGAACACATGGGCTGATGGGGATATTATTGGGGATGAAGACACTAAACAATAACTCTAGTTCAACTATCAATAATATGGAATTAGGTCTTGATCAATGATACGTGTAAAACCCAGTGGAATTGTGCGTTGGCTAAGGGGGGTTAGGGGGCCTTCAGGGAGAAGGAAAGAACATGAAATATGTAACTAGGGGAAAATATTCAAAATAAAAACTTAATAAAATAAAATAAAATGCAAAAAATATATACACCTTTATTATCTGTCTCCCCTCCCCAAATGAAACAATAAGCAATAATATAAAGACAAAATCCTCATAATAAATATGAATAGTCCAGCAAAACAAATTCCTACATTGGCCACGTCCAAAAATGTATGCCTTCCTTATCCTGCATTTTAAAACTATCACCTCTCTGGCAAAAAGTAGGTAGCATGCCTCACCTTCAGGCCTCTGGCATCATGGTCTTTTAATTGCATTAATTAGAGTTTTAAAGTTGTTTTTCTTTAGAATGTTATTATTGTATAAATTGTTCTCCTAGTTCTGTTTATTTCTAGTGAATTCTGTAACTGTCTTTTTGTCATTTCTTATGGCATAAAATTCAATTTCATCGATATATCATAATTTATTTAATCATTCCCCAATAGGGATTCCAGGTTTGGGCTATTACAGATAATGTTGCTATAAGTATTTGCATATATTTTGAATTTGTATATGTACATATACATATAGATGTTATATTTTTGTATATATATATTTATACACACACACACACACACACACACACACACACACACATATATATATATATATATATATANAAAATGCTTAGCACATGGTAAGTGCTATATAATTGCTTATTTCCTTCCTAAATTATTGTTGGCTCAGTTGAATCAAATTGACTTGAAAAAATGTTAACTTATAGGCAAAGAACTAACTTTATTACAACATAGAAATAATCAATTTTTAAAACTATAAAAATAAAAAATCCAAAATGTTTATAAGTAAAAATATGCACAACTTCCATCAATAAGGATTTCTATATTATCAGAATCTATGTGTGTACAAATTATCTTGAAGAAAATTACAAATACAAATTCATCTGTTCAAAAATTAAATATAAAGCTTTCTAAGCTAATAATATATTCTCCAATTACAAGACATCTATGCTATACAATGGAAATATTTCTAAAGAAAATTGAACCAGGAAAAAATTTAATGTGATTTCATCATTCTTTTAAAAATCCAACTCTTGTGGATTTTAGTCATCAAAAATTTGAATACTAATTGAGGGTAGGAAAGTTTCTCTAAAAATACAGTAAACACAATAAATGGATATAAAATTCAGAAAGGCAATAACAATCTATTTACTGTTCCTTTGTTTGCTAACATAATATTTGCAGAACCTGTTGGTTCTCAATGGCAAGAGAATGAATTTTCGGATTTGTTTGTTCTTCTATCCATTCCCAGGACCGAGGAGTCTATGTCTTACAATAGACCTCAAATAGAGAGGCAGCTGAATGCATCCGGTAGAAAATAGAAAAGGGCATTGCAAGGTTAACCACGATTATCCAAGGTTCAAATCCAAAAACGATTTCTTCCAATCCATTGTCGTACTCAGGACGGCATCCAAAGGCGGGTGGGATCCAGAGCTGTATGAGAAGGGAAAAGAGCCATATCATTCATGATCAGATCTCACCTTTGCAGCTGGTCCCCTGGGAAGCCTCTGCTTGGGTACCACATCAAGCCCAGGCAGAAATAGCCTCACCTCTTAAAGGGTGACCTCTGCTCTCTGTGACCTTCGTAAGGCTCAACATACCAAGGTCGAGGCCCTTGCCCTGAATCACAGAACTGGAGAGCTGAAAGAGAAACTGCAAAAATGATCCATTCCAAGATATACCTGAATAGGCACTCCCTGCAAAATTAGGCAATTTGAAGTATTACCGACTGTGAGAATCAAATAAAATAATATGAGGAAGATAAATTAAATACTTATCATTTCTTTCTTATTAAAGGCTTTTTTATAAAGCAGTCAAGTTCAGCGATGATGCTACTGATCAACTCAATGCCTTGGGAACCCATGTCACCTCTGTCTTTACTCACCATTTCTGACTTAATTTCTACTGAAGTAATCACTAGAGCTTGCTTTTCAAAGCCCACCAAGAAGCGCAGACAATACTCTCCAACAGGTTGTCATTGAATTCCTGAGTCACTGATGCTCTAAGTGCTGCCACAATCATTTGGGGGCACGGGGAGCCTTTCTTTTTTGGCATTGGCTTCCTTAGGGTTTCTATCTAACAGAGGAATCTCTGAATCAGAGGGTATGTTGTGTGGACCTTTTTGTCACTTTCTTATTATAATTCCAAATTGTTTTCCAGATCATTTAAATCAATTTCAAGCTCCATCAAGAATATATTAATATGGGGACTGCTAAGTGGCTCGGTAGATCTAGAGACAGGAGATTCTAGGTTCAAATCTGACCCTAGACACTTCCTGTGTGGCCCTAGGCAAGTCACTTACTATTGATTCTAAGATGGAAGATAAGTGATGAAAAAAGAGTATATTAGTATTATTCTTTTTTTTAATTACACATTTATTGCTGGAATGACCTCCAGGAATTGATTCAAAGTGAAAGGAGCAGATCTAGAAGAACATTGTACACAGAGACTGATACACTGTGGTACAATCAAACATAACAGAAACTTCTCTACTAGCAGCAATGCAAGGATCCAGAGCAAGGCTGAGGGACTTATGAGAAAGAAAACTAGTCACATTCAGAGGAAGAACCGTGGGAGGAGAAACACAGAAGAAAAACAACTGCTTGAACACATGAGGTGATGGGGATATTATTGGGGATGAAGACACTAAACAATAACTCTAGTTCAACTATCAATAATATGGAATTAGGTCTTGATCAATGATACGTGTAAAACCCAGTGGAATTGTGCATTGGCTAAGGGGAGTTAGGGGGCCTTCAGGGAGAAGGAAAGAACATGAAATATGTAACTAGGGGAAAATATTCAAAATAAAAACTTAATAAAATAAAATAAAATGCAAAAAATATATACACCTTTATTATCTGTCTCCCCTCCCCAAATGAAACAATAAGCAATAATATAAAGACAAAATCCTCATAATAAATATGAATAGTCCAGCAAAACAAATTCCTACATTGGCCACGTCCAAAAATGTATGCCTTCCTTATCCTGCATTTTAAAACCATCACCTCTCTGGCAAAAAGTAGGTAGCATGCCTCACCTTCAGGCCTCTGGCATCATGGTCTTTTAATTGCATTAATTAGAGTTTTAAAGTTGTTTTTCTTTAGAATGTTATTATTGTATAAATTGTTCTCCTAGTTCTGTTTATTTCTAGTGAATTCTGTAACTGTCTTTTTGTCATTTCTTATGGCATAAAATTCAATTTCATCGATATATCATAATTTATTTAATCATTCCCCAATAGGGATTCCAGGTTTGGGCTATTACAGATAATGTTGCTATAAGTATTTGCATATATTTTGAATTTGTATATGTACATATACATATAGATGTTATATTTTTGTATATATATATTTATACACACACACACACACACACACACACACACACACACATATATATATATATATATATATATATACACACACACAGATGTCCTTTAGCTCTTTCATTTGTCTCTTTGGGATATAAATGCCTCTCTTTCCATAAGCCCTTCAACATTGAATATTCCCATATTTTATCATATTTGCCAATTTTCTGGGTGTGAAGTAAAATTCCAGGGTTATTTAATTCTGTACATCTTTTATTATTTGGAGCATTCTTTCATACAGCTGCTAATAGTCTACAATTGTTCTTTAGAAAAGTATTTGTATCCTTTGTTGTTTTTTTTGTTGGTTGGTTTTAGAGACTGGTTTCTCCCAATCTTACCAAGACAGGAAATGTAGCCATCACTCAAAAGCTTGAATTCTACTGAGGATCAATATAGAAGCTTTGGCCTTCTTTATTTCCAACCTGGCCCAATTTCCCCCTCATCAGGCAATCTGGTCCCCTTCTCCCTCTACACTTGGGACTCACCATATTGGTGTGAGATTTAATGCAGGCATCTAAGGGTTTAGCCCTATTCCATCTGAGAACTCTTTTCCTCAAATAATCCACCAGCCCCAGCATCCAATGTAGCAAGAATTTCAGGCATGTGTCACCATGGCCAACTGTCCCTATTATTTGGCAGTTTAATCTGTTGGGGAATGACTTTTGGTCTTATTTAGGCAGTGCAGATATTTCTATTCCCATTTTATAAATGAAAAACCTGAGACCTAGGATGGTTAAATGATTTTCCCAGAGGCAATACAGCTAGTAAATGGCCTTCAGTCCAGGTCTTTTGAGTCTAAAACCAGTGCTCTACTCACTATAACACAAAGCTTCTTCTCTATGAGTATCACCTTCCCCTAGTAATGAGAGGGGCAATGTCTCTGTTCTTAATTATTCTCTATTTTTTAGCCAGGTACAGTATATGATAGACTGATCTCAGTTATATATTTGAATGTAATGAAAATTAATTATAGATGAATTGAAAAGAATGGAATAATAGGAGATATTTATTTGTCTACTACAGTACAGCACAATATGGAGAAAGAGCATTTAATTTTGAATTTTGAATTAAGGAATCTGGATTCAAATTCTAGCTTTGCTATTTACTAGCAATTAGAAATTAGGCAAGTTTGCCTTTTTGGATCTCACTTTCTTCATCTTTAAAGTCAGGAGGTTGAACTAGATGACCTCTAATTATAACTCTGTGATAGATCTTCCAAGGAGCTTTTTGATTATTCAGTTTCTACCTTCTCTTCCTGCACCCTTCTATTAATATAAAAAATAATTATTAATATAAAAATGGCTCTTTCTTTGAACTTTCACCCTAACAAGGCAAAACTCAGGAAAAAAAGAGAATTAAAAGAAGATTATTTTTAAAAAATGTCAAGATAGCAACATATTGATGAGCTAGTTCAGCCAGGAATTCAAGATAGAATGAACTTGATAACTCATGGTGAGAAAAAGACAATTCAGATAGGCCCATGTCAGCAAAAGGGGATGATCAGCCATTGTGTCTTACTTAGCTCTTCCCTAACCTAATTGCCACATCATAAAGAAATGGGATTAGGGGCAGCTGGGTAGCTCAGTGGATTGAGAGTCAGACCTAGAGACAGGAGATCCTAGGTTCAAATCTGGCCTCAGACACTTCCCAGCTGTGTGACCCTGGGCAAGTCACTTGACCCCCATTGCCCACCCTTACCATTCTTCTGCCTTGGAACCAATACACAGAAGTTAAGGGTTTAAAAATGTAAAAAAAAAAAAAAAAGAAGAAAGAAAGAAATGGGATTATGGCAATGGTCTTCTACCTACTGGCTAACAGGTAAGGGATGGCCTGCTAAGGTCTAGATAGCAGGTAAAACAAAAACTGCCCAGTGGGTGATACCTCTTCCAACATGGATTGGTAATCAGATTTGAACCCAAGACCTCCCATTTCTAGGCCTGGCTTTCTATCTACTGAGCCACCTAACTACCCCTCAGCATAATTTCCAATACTTCATTGACACACTTTGATCTCTCCCTCTTAATAATAAGAATAAGAATATCATAGAATATTATATATTATATAATACTTTATGTAATAAGAACTATATATTTATTCTCACATATAATATTCTTATGTACAATGAATAATATAAATTTTATTATTTTATCATATTAATATACTGATTATTATTAAATTAAATCTTAATTATAATTAATACAATAATATATTGATATAATAAAAATATAATATAAAAATTCTATATGAATATTATATAATGCTTTAAGGTTTGCAAAGTGCTCACATAAATCATCTTTTTGGTCCTCACAACAACCATGTGAAATAGATGCAATTATTATCTCCATTTGCAGATGGGAAAACTAAGGTTGAGAAGTCAAGTGGCTCACCTAGTATGACACAGCTAGCTATTTTCTGAGTCAAAATTTGAACTCAGGTCTTCCTGACTCAATCTAGCACTCTATCCACTTAGCTGCCTTTTGAGACCTTCTACAGCAATAACTTCCCCTACCATAGTCAGCCTTTACCATAGTCAACCTGATGTTCTCAATTGTGATTTTCCAGGTCTATTTCTTAGCACCTCAATTACATTCCTTGATAGTAGGGTCCTACGTCTTGTTCTTCTCTTTTTTCTCCTCACTGTTGGACTCTCCCACAACAGGTGTTCTACAGCTATTGTTCATTTGGCCAAGTGGTTTAGAAATTTCAATTTGATGAACACTTATTGAGGGCCTTTCCCATATCCAGCTCAATTGTCAACCTGCTTCGCAGGAGAACAAAGGGAGCCAGGTGCTTAGGGCTCAAGAACAGAAGCCCAGAGATAATCAGGAGAGGATGAAATAGGATATGAGTTTAAATTATAGAGAAGATTCAGATTAGAAAGAAAACCAATTTCTCAGACAGATGAAAGAGGGGGGCTAAACTAGAGATAATACTGGTCTTATGGGACACAAAAGTATTATCAGAATAAGTGACAAAGTATACACACATACACCCCAAAAACAACAACAAAAGATAATATCCAGGTGGAATCTGTATCTCCTCTTGGCAACTGGGATTACCTAGTTTAGAAATAGCATTTTATGCTCATTGTAAAAATGTAGTCTTCACTGGTGCTTCAGCACCCAAAAAGGCTGCCAAGAGTATGTATTATTGCTACATCACACAACTGACTCATACTAAACCTGAATTCAACTCAAATCATTTAATAAACCCTATTGAATATTGGTGCAGCTTATTTTGGTAAGTCAAGTCAAGACTTTATATCTGATAATGCTATATTTCATCCCAGCTTTAATCCATTGTTCCAATCATTTTATCTCTTCTTGCATCTTGAGTCTGCCACCTAATATAAATTGGCAAACCCTCTCCAACTCATGTCATCCACATATTTGATTGAGAGATATGCCATCAAATCCTTCATCCAAATCACTGATAAAATATTGAATTGGGCACTAAATCTGGTGCCCAATATTTACCTACTAGAGACTTTTCAGGCTGGCATTATTCTATTAAGATTCTTTGGATCCAGTCAGTTAACCAATTCCAAGCACATCTAATTTAACTATTATTCACTTGGTACCCACCTCCCCATCTTGTCCACAAGATGGAGACTTTGTCAAATATTTTCCTGAAATCTAGGTATTCTACATCTAAGGCATTCATTTGAACTACCAGTTTTGCAACTCTATCCAAAAAATGAAATCATTAAAATAGACATTTATGCAGTGTTACAAATTTATATACAGTTTCTCATTCATTACATGTTATTATTATCATCTCTCACAACAGCATGAGGTAGGTATTAGAGGAATTATTATTTTATTTTAAAGATGGGAAAACTGACTTGCCTAAATGTCAAGAGCCTGAATTCAAATCCAGATATCTCTGGACTCCAAGTTGAATATCTTTTCCACTATGACACACTGATATAACTTTATCTTAATGAACCAATCCTACTTCTTGGTGATCACAGCTTTATATCCTAAATTTAACAAAATTTAATATGTTCTGCAATTTCCAGCCTCAGATACTTACTAGCTGTGTAGCCTCAGATAAGTCACTTCATCTCTCTATACCTCAGTTTTCTCATATATAAAATGGGATAATAATAGCACCCATATCCCAGGATGTCTCGAGAACATAGGGAAATAATGTTTGTAAATAGTTCTTAAATAGCTATAGAAATATTAGCTATTATTATTATTAATCAAAATCAAGCTCATTGCTCTATAATTTTAAATATTTGCCTTCTTTTTTTAAAATCAGAGCAAAATTTCCCCATCTCCTACATTGTGATATCTTTCCTCTTCTCCAAAATATTCCAGATATTAGATTCACTAAATCTTTTCATGTAGTCCATTTAGGCCTGGTGACTAGGAGGCAGGGAGATACTTTCTTCTCCATTTTCCCCACTAATTTAGAAGCTGGAATTCCTCATTAACCATGTTAGAGCTACCCTTCCAGGATGAGTGCCCATCTGGAGATGGTAGAAAGCACAGCAGGAAAAACACTAACACCGAAGTCAGAGAATGTGGATTCAGATTCTGTTCCTGATGCTTAATGAGTCACGGGCCTTCGAGGCCTCTGTTTCCTAACATAAACTATAAAGGTTGGGGTGAATGGCCTCTGTGATGGGTTCCAGGTCTAGATCTGATGTTGTTATACTTGGAAAACAGCAGAAAAATGGAAGTCGAGCAATCCCTTCCTCTCTTTGCAGTGTGTTATATTCTCATCTATTAGAAAGATCCTATTTCACTACTGATTTTCCTCTTGCTTGCAACCTAACTAAAATAGCCTCTTTTTGTTATTTTTGACATTTATCAGAAGCCTTAGCTCACAGGGTACTTTAGACTTTCTGCCCTTACTTGCATCTCCCATAAGAAAAACTGAAAATGAAAATCTACAGGTTTGGCAAACTCTTTTAGTTTTAGTCACTGCTGCCAGATGTGTGGAAAAATTAGTTTGGGGTGCAAATCTGAAAGGACCAGAACTTCCACCCAATCCACATCACTGACCCCTTTCTGCTCCAGACCTCAAGATTTCATTCAGCAGCCCAAAGCACAAAGCCAATATTTTAAAAATAGGAATCTCTTCTAAAATCTGAGTGTGTTCAGAACTCCATCTGGTCAACTACTCTGTAAAGTCCTTGGCTGTAGAGATGAAATCATTCTTTAAATTTGCATCCCCAACAGCTACTACAATTCCTGGCACCTAGTGGGGGCTTTAATGACAGCTTGCTGAGCTAAGAGAAGCCACCTAGGACTATAATCCCTATTACTAGGAAGGCTGAGCCTGGTAGATGATTGAACTCAAAAGTTCTGACCTGCACTAAGGCCCTGCACGAATCCAGTAAGACGAAGGAGGGAAGAACTGACCCAAGTCAGAAATGGAGCAGGTGAGGGCTTTCCTACCACAAGAATCTAATGCCTGAGTGGCCCCTGTACTTCTAGCCCTGGGAGATAGGGAGGCCCAGGCTTTAAAAAAACAAAGAAGTGAATAAGGAAAGGCAGTTAATGGCACAGTGGATAGAGAGTCTGGTCTGGAGTAAGGAGGTTCTAGATTCAAATATAGCCTCAGACACTTCCTAGCTTTGTGACCCTGAGCGAGCCACTTAATCCCCATTGCCTAGCCCTTCCCCTTCTAGAGTTGTTATTAGGACAGAAATTAAGGGTTAAAAAAAAGAATTAAGAAACAAATGAGAGTGGGGGAGTAAGTAGATAAATAAGAGCTGAAATTCATAGATGAGAGATAGTTGACAAAGACAGATGGATAGTTAGATAGATGAGAGACAGCTGATACACAGATAGATGGATAGATAGATGATAGATAGATAGATAGATAGATAGATAGATAGATAGATAGATAGATAGATAGATAGATAGATAGATAGATAAAGTGCTTGTTGTTTGAGAGTTCTGGCCTTTTTTATTTTAAGAGAGAAGAAGATAGGGAAGAGAGGGGAGATGGAGACAGACAGAGAGAGAGAGAAAGATAGGGGAGAGACAGACAGACAGACAGACAGAGACAGAGACAGACAGACAGAGACAGACAGACAGACAGAGAGACAGACAGATAGAGAGAGTCAGAGACAGACAGAGAGACAGACAGACAGACAGAGAGACAGACAGACAGACAGACAGACAGACAGAGACAGAGAGACAGGCAGACAGACAGACAGAGAGACAGACAGACAGACAGAGAGACAGACAGACAGAGACAGAGACAGAGAGACACAGAGAGAGAGAGAGAGAGAGAGAGAGAGAGTTGGCCCAAATCAGAAAGTATCTTTTGGGGGAAAATATCGAAAAGCTTACATAAATCCTGGAGTTGTTCCCATGTTCTGCCGCCTTTTAAAACTGCCTCAGATGAGGGAAGCCTCACTTTCCCCTGCCCACAGCTTCAACAACAAAATCAGAGAGCTTCTACATAGAAATGCCCAGAGTTCCTTTTACCTTCAGGAGCAACAGAAATTCCTCTCCAGATTTCAGTCCTTCATGACCTTTTCCCCTCCTGCGTTTCCAGTCTTCTCACACTTCCTCTTCTCAGAATAGTCTACACTGTGGTGGCAGTGGTCTTCCTGCTGTTCCTCACACAGGACACCTCCTCTCCCTACTCTTCAGCATTTCCTTGGCTGTCTCTCATTCCTGGGGCCGGCTCCCTCCTCATCCCCATCTCCATCTGGTTTCCTTCAAGTCTCAGCTCAAACCTTCCTGTCTGCTGTCTCTAGTCCTGTCTGTCTGGGCTTGTCCCCAGTTTATCCTGAGAATATCTTGTTTATTCTTAAATGTTTGCCTTTGGCCTCCCCCATTAGACTATGAGCTCTTGGCCAGCAGGCATTAGGTTTAATTTGCTTTTCTTTGTATTCCAGGCTGCAGCACAGTAACTGGCATGTGCATCTCTTGTTTCCTTTCAGTCCTGTCTAGCTCTCTGAGAACCCCTTTGAGAGTTTTCTTGGCCAAGATACTGAAATGTTTTGCCATTTCCTTCTCCAGCTCATTTTTGCTGATGAGGAAGATGAGGCAAACAGGGTTCAGTGACTTGCCCAGGGTCACACAGCTAGTAAGTATCTGAGGCCAGATTTGAACTCATGAAGATGAGTTTTCCTGATTCCAAGCCTAGTGCTCTAGCCACTGCCCCACCTGGCTTCCCCTGTCATATACATTGTAGGCATTAAGTAAATACTTGCTGGCATGACATGACATGACTGGTTCTTGCTGCCCACAAACACTGAATGGAAAATGAAGTGTTAGAAGGAAATGTCTCCAAACTTAGCACAGAAATATTTCATCTTTTTAGGATACAACTAAGAACCAAGTTTGTTTTTTTAAAAGGTGGGGGACACCCTTACCAATCTTCCACCTCTGAGACAATACACCGAAGTACAAGGGTTTAAAAAAAAAAAAAGGTGGGGGATAGGGCAGGAGGGTCTCAGCAGCTAAAACAGCTACTACACAGTATATGCTAAATTAGAGCTCAAGTGTTGTATTTAGAAAATCTATTTTAAAACACTCTGATCATTCCTCTTTTAGAAAAAAAAAAAAAAGACCTTCACTATATCGTGCAGATATACCCCTACAACATCAAGTACCATTTGCCCATAAAGTGAAGCACAACGATGACTCTGAATGTCCAAATTTTATTTTTATTTTACCTTTGAGATGTGCTAAATCTTCCCTCATTCAATTATATTTTTTCTGGGCCTTAGAAAATTTGTATTTTCTAAATACATATCAATTACCAATTTTGGATTTGGGAATGAGGAGGAAAATTTTGACTTAATATTAGTAAGTGTTTCCTAACAACTAGAGTTTTTCCAAAAGTGGAATGGACTGGAGTGGAATAGAGTGGCCTTCCAACATTATAACTCCTATAAAAAATAGTATGAGGAATGTGAATGCACTAAGGATATCAAGGTGAGTTTTAAATAACAAAAATGAAAAAATGAGAGTAGACTTTTTACTATATTGGGGGAAAGGAGTATCAAAAAGACAGGGCCACTGCTTGGATCCATATTAACAGAGAAAAGAAGGAAGGTAAAGTTATTCAACTTTTATTTTATTTGGATTTTTCTTTGTTAAGAAGAATGATCTTTGGACTGAAAGGGACAAAAAAATGAATAATAAAAGAGTTTAGCTAGGATAGGTAGGGAAACAATAAGAGACACACATAATTCTCTTAATGAGTTGAGATCACACCAGACCTGGCAGCTTCTATCCTAAACAAGAGAAATACAATATCCTTTTTTTTTAAACCCTTGTACTTCGGTGTATTGTCTCATAGGTGGAAGAGTGGTAAGGGTGGGCAATGGGGGTCAAGTGACTTGTCCAGGGTCACACAGCTGGGAAGTGTCTGAGGCTGGCTTTGAACCTAGGACCTCCTGTCTCTAGGCATGACTCTCAATCCACTGAGCTACCCAGCTGCCCCCAATACAATATTCTTAAAGGCAAAATAGATAGACTTACAACCAAGAAGAAATCACTCCCACAACTGAGTATAATCTTATGGGGAAAAGAGATAGACTTTTAAGGAACAGAGACTTATCCAGCATTCTTGATGAAGAGACCAGAGTTGAGTAGGAAAATGAAGATGAAAATAAAAGAGTCCAGAGAAAACTAGAAAGATACATTTAAGTAATTAGAAGGGATTGTGTGATTATAACATGCTAGCATTCTAATTAGGAGAAGAAACAAGTGTCCCTCCAAAACTCTGATGTTTTCAAAAAGTATTGAGAGAGTTAAATAAGACAAACAAAAGTCTTTGGAAGTTTTAAGAGGCAAAATGGAAGGAAAGGTTAAAGGAATACCCTAATGTATAAAGGAAAAAGAAGAGGGTAGAATTTACTATTCCTCCAAAGTGGGGTGCAAATATAGAGGAAGGAGTAAGAGAAACCAACATCAGAGGAACTTCACTCTTATCTAAATCTGACAAAGAAGGGTTGAACACATACATACATTTACACAAATATTCCTCTCCTGGTTCTTCTTCTGACTCTTGGAACTTCACCATAATGCCTCAACCGCCTTCTTGCCCTAGAAGATTCCTCCACCCTTGCTATCTCCTTTCCCATTAATGTGTTCCTTATGAAACCCCAATTTGAAGAATGGTCCTAGCCAGCTATCCTTCATTCCTCTCCCAGTTCCTCTTCCAACTCTTCGGATTTTGTAATTTCACTACATTTTCCCACAAGGGTACCTTTTCTTTCTGTCCCCCTACTTTGTAGCTCCCTTTTCTGTACTATTTTCCCCAATTAGAATGAAAGATCTTTGAGGACAGGAACTTTTCTTTCTTCCTTGTATCCCCATCAGTTAAGCATAGTACTTGGCATATACTAAGAACTTAATAAATACTACTGACTTGACAAAGACAAATAATCCAACAGGGTGACAAATAAGAGATAAGGAATGAACAGTGTTAAAAAGAAGAATATGGGAGTGGGGGTGAAAGAAGGAATGCACAACAAGCTTCCTGATCCTGAAGAGGGGATTAAAAGGAAAAAGAAATTAAAAGAACTGGAAACTAAGGAGTGTCCATCTAATAGGGGATAGCTGAAAATTTTGTTTTATATCAGTATAATGCAACATTATTGTACTGTAAGAAATTATAGAAAGACACAATTATAGAGAATCCTTGAAAGAGTGAACTAATGAAAGATCTTTGAGGACAGGGATTTTTCTTTCTTCCTTATATTCCCATCAGTTAAGCACTATACTTGGCATATACTAAGAACTTAATAAATACTGTTGAAGTGAGCAGAACCAGAAGGATAATTGGTTGGTCAATACAATGGCAACAACATGGTAAAGAAAAAACAACTTTGAAAATCTTAAAAACCCTGAACAAAGCAATGACCAAGAATATCCCCAGAAGAGCCCTAATGAAGCATGCCACCCACCTCCCGATGGAGAATTGATGGGCTCAAAATGTGAAGGAAAGCACACATTTTGGGCTAAGGCTTGTCCTAGATTTGTTTTGCTTGATTGAAATTGTATGTTGATGCTAGTAAATTTTATGACCATAGACAAGTCCCTTTGCCACACTGGAGCTCAGTTTCCCTGTCTGAGGACCTTTGGGTCTTGTCATCAGCCTTGCTGATGAACCCTGAGGTCTTTTGGGCTTATCCTTCCATGGTGAAGCTGAACTCTTTTATACATGTTGCTTTGTATATTTTTGTTTGCATGTGATCTCCCCCATTCAATTATAAGCTCCTTGAGGTCAGGGACTGTCTTTTGACTCTTTTTATATCCCCAGCTCTTATTTTAGCACAGTGCCTGGCACATAGTAGTCACTTAATAAATGTTGATTGATTGAGCAAGTGAGTGTGAACTCCCAGAGATGTAGGTAGCCAGCAGGTACTGCTTCACTTTTTCTATTTCCAGCCCCAGCCCTTAGTACAGCACACAGAATAGTTAATAAAATACCTTTTTTATTCACTCATTAATCTGTAAAACAAATGAAATTATATTAGTCCTTTTGACCTCACAAAGATTCTCATGAGAATGCAATGGAGTAATAAAAATGAATGTATTCTTTAAAATAGACTGTGTGACCTCAGACACTTTCCCAGCTGTGTGACCCTGGGCAAGTCACTTGACCCCCATTGCCTAGCCCTTACCACTCTTCTGCCTTGGATCCAATACACAGTATTAACTCCAAGACGGAAGGTAAGGGTTTAAAAAAATTAAAATTAAAATAAAATAGACAATGTGAGGCATTCTGATTGTTGGTCTTATCTTTGGGTTGGCCTCAGGAACTCTTAAAAAGAATCTAAGTGTGACCAGAGTTTCTACCTGCATCAGAAAAAGGATGAAATGTCAGATGTTAGAAGTAATGAAACATGACTGCTGCTAGAATTGAAATGATGGTCGCATCGCAAGGCCATTTTGCTCTTATCATTGTAAGAGGGAGATTAAAAGAATTTGTCCCTACAATCCAGAAGTCAATTTGTGGAGTCAGTGAGGATGACCACTCCAGATAGGCAACCAATGCTTCAATATCTATGACTCTATACTGTCTATGGTAGGTTAGAAGAAGTGATCTTAGAGATCATCTTGACCAATTCCTGCATTTTATGGCAAGGAAACTGAGGTCCAAGGAGGGAAAGAGACTTGTCCAAGGTCACACTGCTCCTGTAGTTAATAACAGAAGCGAGATCAAAATACCCACGTCTCCTGGTACCTGATTCAATGGACTTTCCAATGCACCTTTCTGATACTCTTATACAGTTTTATGCCATGAGATTTTTTTCTTCTTTGTTTTCTAATATTAACCTACAGAAAACCAAATAAGGGATGATTTTTACATTGTGAAAAAATAGTTCATTCTTTACTTTGATCTAGATTGCTTTCACTGGCGATTTCACTATCAATGAGGAAAGTCCCTCTATCAATGACTGTTCTATGTTTGGCAATCTTAGAAGGTGGCCTGGAGCATTGGTACTATTACCTAATGCCTGTCTTATTCACAAGAGAGAGACTGAGCCAAACAGTTAGCTGAAATCTTTAGCAAGAGGCAAAGTGACTTGTCAGGGTGATCCAAGTATATGTCAGAAGGGAGCAGGTAGATGGCTCAGAAAGAAAGCCAAGCCTAGGGATAGGAGGTTCTGGATTCAAATACAGTGCTAGACACTTCCTAGCAGGGCCCCCCTGGCAAGTCACCCAACCCCAACGGCCTGGCCTTTACCACTCTTCTGCCTTGGAACCAATACTTAGTGTTGACTCTAAAATAGAAGGTAAAGGTTTAAATATATATATATAAGTATGTGTGTGTGTCAGAGGTGAGATGACTCAAAGTCAACACTTACTCTATCCACTATGCCTATCTTTTTAACTAAGCCTGCTTGGGCCCAGTAGGCAAAATTAAGATAAATGGGCAGAAATTTCAAGGAGGCAGATTTGAAGTCTTTATAAGGATGAAACTCCCAAGTGTCAGAGCTATCCAAAAATGGAATGGACTGCCTCATTAAGTCAACATGTGATACCATTTAAGAAGAGGCTATGAGAGCTACTGGAGATGTTTTTAAGGGGATTCCCACTCCAGATAGGGATTAGACTAGATGATCACTGACACTTCCAGCCACAAGTGCTAGAGCCAGCCAGAGAAAGCTAATTGTTAAATTGTCAGTGTGCACCTTTATAGCTCAGAAGGCAACACTACAAATCGGACTTGATTTATTGTTTTCTTGACTGTCTAGCCTTAAGAAAGTGATAAATAAAATATTAATAATACAGGTTAAACCCAGTAGAATTGCTCATCAACTCAGGGAGGAGGGAGGAAAGAGGGGAGGGAAAGAACATGAATCATGGAATCATGGGAAAATATTCTAAATTTATTAATTTTAAAAATAAAATTTATTTTAATTTTTTAAAAATAATGCAGATTAAACTTAAAAATATGTCTTTAGAGGGGGTATGTAGGTGGCTCAGTGGATTGAGAGCTAGACCTAGAGATGGAGAAATCCTGGGTCTAAATCTGACCTCAGACACTTTCTACTTGAGCAAGTCACTTAACCTCCACTGACTAGCCCTTATCACTCATCTGCCTTAGAACCAATACACAGTATTGTTTCTAAGATGGAAGGTAAGGGTTTTAAATATATATATAATTTATATTTTATATATTGATTTAATGTTTTTATATATATTTTGTATAATATATATTACAATATCTTATAAAAATATAATACATTTATATATTTATATATATACTCATATATATGCTGAGGACATTTATTTTTCATAGATGTGGTTGTTAAACATACAACAGAATAAGCCTACTTCCAGAGCTAAGATTCTTTTTTTTTTTTTAATCTTTCCTTCCATCTTAGAATCAATATTGTGTATTGGTTCTAAGGCAGAAGGGCAATAAAAGCTAGGCAAAGGGGGTTAAGTGATTTGCTCAGGGACACAGAGCTAGTAAGTGTCTGAGGCCAAATTTAAATTCAGGACCTGTCTCTAGGTCTGACTCTCTATCCACTGAGCCACCTCACTGTCCCACCCAGATCTAAGATTTTATCATTCTCTGCCTCCATAAAATTCAAGCTTTCTTTGTCACATTACTTGCTCATTAGACAAAACACTTAGTGTGTCTTACCGAAATGTTGCAGAGGAACAAAAAAGCTGCAATATTCTTGAGGATTTTTCTCTTGGTGTTAGCTGGCAAGAAATTTGTACTGCAGTCCATCCCTGGGTGGTTTTCATGACTTGGTTCTCTGTCCTCTGGCACATAGTCTTCTCTCAAGCAAATATTTCCATTGAGCATGAACGACAATTCTCTGCCATTGGAAGCAGCATCTCCTGCCATCCCACAACTCTTTTGACATGAAGGAGTGATCAAAGTGGAATTCCTATTGCATATGGCCACTACCCTAAGAGTCCTGATGTCCTCGTTGTATTTCTCAGGCTTGCGGTGTATGGATTCAATGATGAAAAGGTTTTGAATATATTTCTCCAGAATCACCAGAATAGAATAAGGCAAGTTATACCATGTGTATGCAGGATGTTTCTCGGCACAAATAATGGCCAGGATAGATCCCCAAGAAATAAGCCAGGACCCAGATGCAGTTCCTATCAAGAGATCCGAGTCAAGCTTTCTGGCAGGATTTTTGGACTCATCCAATGATGTCTCTTCTGTCCTATAAATCCAGACCCCTACGATGCCAGCTATGATCATTACCATCAATGAGACCGTAGCATAGACATAAAACATGATGAGTGCAGACTCACTCTTTGTCTTTGAACGCCCAATCTGGATCAAGTATACTACAACTATAGCAATGGTGGTGGCCAGCACTGTCAGACCAACAACCGTGCCCATCATCACACCATGAAACTTAAATTGGATTTTTGGATGTTGGTGACTTTCAATTTTGCGTCCAGTGTTTTTCCACAAGACATAGAACATTGTGGAGGCTAAGATATGATACTCTATATTGAAAGGATAAAGATAGTATATTCCTTGTGAGATTTTGGAGCAGAGGACAATGGATGTACAATTACATTCAGGTGAGTGGTCATCTAAGGCTAAAAGAAAAAGACAGGTTACATTGGGATGAAAAAAATCACTTCATTCAGTCAGAGGAGCAAAAGCACAAACTTCTCAAAATCAAAGATGGGTCAGGATCTACTTCATCCAAAGTTTCATTCAATTCAGAGACAGTTATTAAGCACCTACTCTATACAATAAACTGAATCTTCATTTTCATCCAGGCAAGCAATGTTCAAATCCATTTTGAGGTACCTTTATTAACACTAAAAGGGTTACCCTATCAACTCACATTTTAAAAAATGACTGTACAAATCATTGCAAGTTGACATTATGAGTTTACTTTTAAATAAAAATGTTCATCCTGCTATCTATTTTCTTTGCTCTGCAACAATTGCTGGAACTTGGTTCTTCAAGGTGTTCTTAAATTCTGGCCCTCCTTGAAGCAGTTACCAGGTACAATCAGGAAGGAGCATAAAAAGAGGAATAGGACATACACTCTGCCCTGAAGGAGTTTTTAATCTAGTAATAGAATAAGACATGGAAATAGAGAGCGATAATAACCAAAATGTGAAATAGAGGCTTAAGATATGGCTATCTTAGTCCAAAGGAGTACGAAATCATTGCTGGAAGAGAAGAGGGAGAAGTAGGGAAGGCTTTATGGAGGAGATGCCTTGAAAGATGATTGCAGGATGTCAGCAGGCAGAAATGAGGAGAAAGGAACATTCTAAGAATAAGAAAGTGTCTACTAGATGCAGAATTTTCACTGTAGCTTTTCTGTCCATTCAAAAAGCTGTTTATGACTTATATTAAGCCAGAGGTTCTTGCAGACATCTGTGAAAAGATGATTTCCAAAGAATTCAGAAGGAAATAATGCCTTACATTTACTTGGTGATTTTGAACTACAAAATACACTACCTTCTTTGATTATTGCAGAAACCCTGTGAGATAAATTTAAAAAATATATATATATATGTATATATATATAATTTCTTACATTTCACAAAGGATCAAACTGAAGCTCAGGGAGTGACTTGCCCTAACACACACACACACACACACACACACACACACACACACACACACACACACTCTTAAGAGAAAGGAGAAACATGTTTTAAACAGACTAGATTGGTCCCTCAAGGGGGTAGGGAGCCATTTGGCTTTCTTTCCCCCTGAGGCATGCAAAGCCCAACCTATGGGGAGTTTGGGTCAGAAGTTTTCCTGGATCTCTTACTTCCCTACAGCGAATACCTAGTGTGGCTGGTTGCTGCATTGACTATGGAGGCAGAGGAAAGAAGTGTATTATTTGAGTCAGGGCACTTTTTAACTTTAGAATTTGCATTTCTTTCATCTTTTATAATCAGGAAAGTTGCTTTTAATGTATTTTATGGACCAGCAGGGCTTAGTTACATTTTAAACCCTAAGCCTGAATCTTGGGGCTAGCCTAGGTTGGGCTATTCCAAGATACATACATTTTGACTCAAGTGCAGTCTCTTACACCTACCATATCTCTCTGTGGGATACTGAACCAGGAGGAATTCTCTTTAGGCAAGTTGTGCTGGGGCTCTACAAAATCTTCAATCATTTAGAAAACTTATTTTTAAGTTTGGTGAACTCTATTTACTGATGGAAGGAAGCAAATGACTATGTCTTAGAAAGACTATCAACAACAAGAGTTAGAGGGGGTAAAAAATTCAATCCTCCATAAGTTCATGTTACCTGAACATTCTTAGGCAGTGAAAGTAAGGAGGGAGAATGGAGGAATCATTTATTAAGCACCTACTATGTGCTGAGATCTTTAAAAATTATATCTCAGGGGCAGCTGGGTAGCTTAGTGGATTAAGAGCCTGGCCTGTACATGGGTTCAAATCTGACCTCAGATACTTTCTAGCTACGTGGCTCTGGACAAGTCACTTAACCCCCATTGCCTAGCCCTTTATTGCTCTTCTGCCTTGCAACCAATACACAGTATTGATTCTAAGACAGAAGCTAAAGGTTTGTTTTTTCTTTTTCTTTTTTAATCATAACTCATTTCATCCTCACAAGAACCCTGGGAGGTGAATGCTTTTATTATCCCCATTTGATAGATAAGAAAACGGAGGCACCATACATATAAGGCACTGCCAAATAGCAAAGCATTCACCACCAAAACTTACCTATTGTTATGTTTCCAAAGCCAAGAGTCATCAGCCTTTCTTTATGTTCATTGAGTTGGTGCTTTGACTCATTCAGGACACCGTTAGCCCAGAGAAGCAAATTTGTGAATACAGAATGGATCAAGCCAAACCTAGAAAACATTGCCATTTGCTTGATGAGTAGCTCATGGGTGGGAACAAAGAAAATGAAGTAATCAATAAATAGGGTCAAGGCAGAGGCAATCATTCACTCTCTTTAGGGGAAGGGTCACAGAGTACTTCCAGAACTTATAATTTCCAAGACTTCTAATTTCATCTCTGGTAAAATCAAGTCATTCAGCAAAATTGGCCATGTCTAAACCTAACAATCTCCAGCATTGCAAAAACAAAGTTTCCTGAACTTGGAAGCTCTAAGTAGCTATTGACTGGATGGTAAAAGCTGAAAGGATCCCTAAAACATAAGAACATAGAATCTTCCAGAGGAAAAGAATCTTTGAACATAGAATAACATACAGTAGAGCCTCAATCCTCTAATTTTCTCAGGGTCCTCACCCATCTATTTCTCCTTTCCTCTAAGGCTCAGAGGAAGACTCTAACTCCTCATTCAGTTCCATCTATATTTTCAATCCTGTCCCCACCCCTTCAGTTCCCTGAACTTGTTTCATCATTCTCTTTTTCATAAGCCCTTATTCTTTTTTTCTATCTTATAGATCCCTTATCTTAATAATAATTCCCTTGACTTTGCAATTTATCTTTTCCCTTCTCTTCCAAATTTCTAGAACGATAAATCAACAATAGTTATCTCCTTTTCTCAAAATTTCCTCTTTCTCCTCCCCTTGCAATCTGACATTGATTCTCTTCCATTCTAACAAGATAGTTCTCTCTTAGGTCACTAATGACTACTTCTATTCCTGAAGTATTTCTCACTCTGTCAACTCCCATCCATTCCCACCAAAATCACCCCAACTGGAGCCTTCATCTCTTCTCATCTAGACCTTGATAAGAGCCTCCTAAGTGCTCATCTTGTCTCCAGATTCTCTCCAAGCTGCTTCTTCAATCTAACCTCCATTACTATCCAAATAGAATTTCTAATGCTCCACTATGATCATGTCCCTCCTCTATTAAAAAATCTTCAGTGACTTCCCATTGCCTGCCAAATGAAGTGTAAACTTCTTCTCTGGTATTCAAGGTCCTTCATTATCTACCTTCAAACTCTCTGTCCAGCTATATATACTATTCCTCTCCATATGCTTGACATTCTGTCTTTTGTTCTTATCCCACCTCTGTTTCTTTGCCAAAGTCATGCCTAGAATGCTGTCCCTTCTCCTCTAATCTCCATCCTTTGAAGTATTTCCCCTCCTTCAAGATCCAGGATTGGTGGTACTTCCTCTATAAAGACATTTCTAAATCATGATCTCTCCATGGTTTTCCCCATCAGTAGCTAATAAGGGTTTATCATACTGAATTAGACCTGAAAGGATTCTTATTTACACATATAAAATGTTATAAGCAGAAGCAAATCTAGAAGATAATGTTAGCACCAAAAGGGTTTCTAGGATATGTGTGTACGTATGTATGTGTCTAAATGTGTATATACATATATGTGTGTATAAATATAAATGTATATATATACATATATATACACACACACTCATAGACACATACACACATATCTGATGCTAAAGCTGGAAGGGACTTTAAACATTGTCTAATGAAATCCTTTCATTTTACAGATGAATAAACTGAGACTCAAAAGTAACTTGCCCAAAGCCAAATAGAGGCAGAAAAAGAACTAAAAATCCGCTTGAACTCTGATGACAACCCCTTGGAGCTGCCCAGAGCTAACTGGAGGAACAGTATTTTGCCACTTGAAAACAATGTTCATCTTTGTCAAAGGTGGGATTTCCCGGCAGGTATGCAAAATAAAATAGAATCTTAGACGATATTTCTGAATCAACATGCTTGTAAAATGTGTTTGCTGTTGACATCTGTCCAGCCTCTGTAGATTTTATCAGTGTAGTGAGATGTCTACAAGGTATTGTGTAGAGCAATGAGCAAACACAGACAATAATATTTGACTCAGACTGTCTTTCATTTGCCAACAATACATATGGCTCCACTTTCTACTTTTGTTCCTGCTTCCTTGTCCAATTGACTTTGGCCAACCAAAGGGCAAATTGAACACAATAAATTAAATTCTGCCCCTCCTTTGCCAACAGTCATTGCCTTCAGCAACTAAATCTGGCTATGTTCCCTGTATTGGTTTGATTTGGAAACTTCTCTGGGACTGGGGGGAAAAATTTCCCCCCAAAAAACTGTCTTTATTGTTGCATGATTCTGATCATTCCAGACCACAATAAAGCAAGAACTCCCTTCCCCAAAATTCTGATTTCAACTTTTGTTTCCTGGTATCCTTTCCAAACTGGGACAAAAGTTAAGCTCCAACCACAAGAGAATAAATGAAGTTTAGGTCCCAGCTATAGACAGGAATGCTCAGCACAGATTTCCTATTCCTACCAGGAAACTTTTTTAGGAAAAACCCTGTTCTTTTGAGTTTTCTTTTTCCAACAGTGATACATGTGTTACATTACATGTGTGATACATTCAGCATATTTGAAAAAGAAGAACCAAATACCCTTTTATGCCCAAAAAGATTAGGGTCTAGATGCTCTGAGATAATGTAGAGAAGGGTCTACATAACTGTGAACTATTAGTGTGGGGTATGGAAGAAAGAGTCCAGAAAAATCAGAAACAATTCAGCACTTGGACTGTCCATCTGTTATCCTATGCTCTGACCACTTACCCAGCCCACCTTCATTTCCAATCATGCATTTCCTAGATGATATCTTTTATACTATTTCTACATACTCATCATCACTGATAATATTTTTGAGTCTACTTATATCCTCCATACACAGTTCTATTATCCTTTCATCCATGCAGTCTTGATTATACAGAGATTTTAGTGATGTATGATTTATGGGCATAGAGAATTACCAGGAAAATATCAGTGGCAGCTCACAAAATAATCAGAAGTAGGTGGAGGAAAACTGGTTTAAAGAAAACTTGGCAAGAAGGGCAAGTAAGCAAGTTACCCCAGGGACATTAAGGTTGAAACCATATCAAATACAACCAAGAGATAAAAGACAGAAAAGATCTGTAAAGACTTTTATAACCAAATAATTTCACCAACAAAGAAAATTGCATCATTTGAATTCTAACAAGGGGGAGAGGGGGACAGAGGAGCGAGGGAAGAGGCAGGGAGAGGGAGAGAGAGAAAAAGAAAGAGAGAGAGAGAGGAGAGGGGGGAGAGAGAGAGAGAGAGAGAGAGAGAGAGAGAGAGAGAGAGAGAGAGAGAGA
>NC_058135.1:210433281-210563986 GCF_016433145.1 Gracilinanus agilis
TTAAATATAATAATTTATTTGATATATTTAAATTATTTAATTTAAATATAATAATTTATTTGATATATTTAAATTATTTAATTTAAATATAATAATTTATTTGATATATTTAAATTATTTAATTTAAATATAATAATTTATTTGATATATTTAAATTATTTAATTTAAATATAATAATTTATTTGATATATTTAAATTATTTAATTTAAATATAATAATTTATTTGATATATTTAAATTATTTAATTTAAATATAATAATTTATTTGATATATTTAAATTATTTAATTTAAATATAATAATTTATTTGATATATTTAAATTATTTAATTTAAATATAATAATTTATTTGATATATTTAAATTATTTAATTTAAATATAATAATTTATTTGATATATTTAAATTATTTAATTTAAATATAATAATTTATTTGATATATTTAAATTATTTAATTTAAATATAATAATTTATTTGATATATTTAAATTATTTAATTTAAATATAATAATTTATTTGATATATTTAAATTATTTAATTTAAATATAATAATTTATTTGATATATTTAAATTATTTAATTTAAATATAATAATTTATTTGATATATTTAAATTAAATATACTAATTCAATTACTATTATTAAATTAAATATATGTTCAATAATTAAGTTAATATTTAATTTCATCTCATTTGTAAATATAAATGATAATATATAAATTTGGGTGAGTGTAAGCCACAGGATAAGCAGGACTTTGCTTCACAGCTATAGATCCTTCTGTTTTTATTCCTCTGATGTACCATCATGTACTGCTTTATATCACAGATAAGGCAGGTGGATTTTATCTTCCTCCTTATGACAAAGATCTGTTTTCAAAGGGTGTATCAGGAATTTAGGCTACGTTTGCCAGGTGGCACAGGGAACTTAAGATGGCAATTTCACAAATGATTTCACAAATCACCCAATTCTCCCACAGTGCCACAGTTCCTCAGTACAAAGAATAATGCACTCCTGGGAGCAAAATGTGACTGAGAACCACAAGACAGGACAGTATTCCATTAGGGCAGGAAAGTAAGAGATCACACCGTGGGATCGGATCTTCCCTAAATTCAGTAGGAACTCAGCAAAGAGGTACTGGATATTTGACAAATAATCAGCTTCAGAGGAAGAAAGCAAGCTCGTTTTTTTTACCTGTGAGAGAGTGTGGATGGAATGGGCAACTGGAAAGACTCCTTCTGTGGCTGATAAACATTCTGCAAATCCAATAAAGTATCCAACTTTAAGGCAACCTAGAACAATGGTGATGGCAGCAAAAAGCGTGATACTGCCTGAAAGAACAAAAGGTTAATTTAGGCAGCAGACATTTCAGAATCATTTCTCAGGAAAGAAGAGTGTCAGTCTTGAAGGGCTGAGGAAGACCAATGAGCAAGAAAGCCATCCCCTTACATCTCTCGCTAGATGATGCTTGAGCCCTTCTAAGAGCCTCCTGTTCCACGACAGAGCCTCGCCGCCGGACCCAATCACAGTGGGCACAAAGGACCTCGTATCCCATGCAGTGGGCAGCAAGAAGGCACCGAACAGTCATCTCCGGCCCTCACAAAGGAGAACAATAAACGTACAGTTCTTGCCGTACGAGTGATCCAATGAAAAGTAACATAACCACTTGACATTCCATTTCTATTGTTCACTAGGTTATAGGAAGACGGGCAAAGAGCTTTCTTTTTTTTTTTCTGGAAAGAAATCAATTGCTTTGGGATCCTTGCAAAGATTCAGGTTTCAACCACATTATTTTAAAGTTGTTTGAAATAATAAATGTTCAACTGAACTTGACATTCATTTCCACTCAACAAACACTTATTAAGCAGGAAGCAGAAGCATGGTTCACACACAGGACTTGTCGGAAAGTTTAGGTTCAAATCCTACTACAGAAACTCAGCTGTTGTAGGACCCTGAGCAAGTCACTTAAGCTCTTTCAAGCCCAGTGGCCTCTTCTGGACACTGACATGAGTGGTGGGGGAAGAAATAAGGATGATACTATCTGTAGCCCTCATCTTACAGGACTGGCATGAGGATGAAATAAGATGATGTGTTTTTGATTGAGCTGGAATATGCAGACAGGTGACAAGATGATTAAGCATAGGGAAGTTCATCACCAGAGGGTTTGCCATCAGGTGATGAACTTTTTGGCCACAACAATTCATAAAGACCTTTTATAAAGCAAGAATGGAATGTGACCCATGATGGCCAAACTCATTTTTCAAAGTATTAGAGTATTCAGTCATGGAATCTGAGATTGAGATAATAATAGTAAATTGATAATAGCTCTGCAAGTTATTACCTGTGACCATGGGCAAGTCCCTCAAACTCTTTGGGCTTCAGTTTCCTCATCAATAAAATGAGAAAAGGTACACAAGATGACTCTTTGGGTTCCTTCCAACTAACATTCTATCACTCTGTAACTATATATTACCTAGGATCATTCTGAAAAGTCACTCTGAAATGGTTTTCTATTTTTTGGAAATTATTTAATACAAAAAAATCTACATTGATATCACATCTATCAAATTTGCAAAGACAAAAAAAAAAAGAAAAATTACAAACGCTGACGGGACTGTGGGAATGCACTGTTGTGGAGTTGTGAGCTGGTCCAACAATTCTTTGGAAAGCAATTTGGAACCATGGCCAAAAAATAATTAAACTGTCCTTCAACCCAGAAATATTGCTACTAAGTCTATACTGTAAAGAGATCAAAGAAACAGGAAAATTAACCGTACAAAAATAGTTCTAGCAGTTCTTTTTGTAATGGCAAAGAATTAGAAACTAGGAGCTGTCCATCAAAAAGCTGTCCATAAACAAATTATGGCATATGAATGTGATGGATACTATTTTGTTATAAAAAAATAATGAAGAGGATAGTTTCAAAGAAATCTAGTTACATTTACATGAGATGATACAAAGGGAAATGAGCAGAACCAGAACAATTTATATAATAACAATTAAGTCAAAACAACCTTGAAAGACTTGTGAGCATTGATCAACCCAATGGCCAAACACAATTTCAGAGGACTCATGATGAAACATGCTCTCCCTCTTCCACATAGAGAGGTGATAGAATCAGAGTGTAGAAAGAGAATTATGATGGCGGGGGAGGTAAGGCAGGGTTGTGGGGTTTTTTAATATGGCCAATTTGGGGTTTATTTGCTTGACTATAAGAATAGGTTTTATTTTTCTTGCTTTCTCATTTTAGGAGCAATGGATGGTGGGTGGTGAGAGGGAGAGAATTTGGAACTGAAAATTTAATTTTAAAAAATAATGACTTTTAAAACTGAAAAAAAGACTCTTTAGTAGTATGATGGCCTTGGAATGAGAAAACCATGGTTTGAATTCATACTTTGTAACTTACTAGCTGTGTGACTTTATGAAAAACTTTCAGTTTTTCACACATAAAATGGGAAGGATAAACTCATCTCAACTGTAGGGCCCTTCTAGCTAGGATAGTCTATGACTCTGGGATCTATGTATCATAAAGAAGCAGAAAAGGGGGCAGCTGGGTAGCTCAGTGGATTGAGAGCCAGGCCTAGAGATGGGAGGTCCTAGGTTCAAATCCGGCCTCAGACACTTCCCAGCTGTGTGACCCTGGGCAAGTCACTTGACCCCCATTACCTAGCCCTTACCACTCTTCTGCCTTGGAGCCAATATGCAGTATTGGCTCCAAGAAGGAAGGTAAGGGTTTAAAAAAAAATAAAGGAGAAAAGTACAAATGGCAGTATTCCTAGAGCAATATTTTCACTGGCATAATCTTTTCTCCACCCTAGACCACAATTCCCAAGAAGACTAGATAGCTTGAGAAATTAGTGATCCTGGGTAAAATTCAATCTTTGGAGAAGAGGAAAAAGAATCTATTGCACTTCAGAAAACAAGAAAGACAGTGGAAATTTTCACCCACAGGAACTGACTTTACAGGTCAAAAGACTTTTCTCTCCATAGAATCAACCATGCAGTGATTTCCACTCCTATGAGAAAATACCATGGTCATACTACCAAGCCATAACTCTGCAGACAATTCCACCTAGATATCTTTAAACAAACCCTGATTGTGCCTCCCAATCCAGGTACTCAAGCTGCAGAATTCAGATGCTAGTATAGTCCTCTAGGAACATATGTCTCTATTTCCACCTTTTTATATGGCATATTTGGAGAAAAGCCTTCCAACCAAAAATATCTTCCCTACTGCAAAGACTTGGTATCTAGAATTCCCACCATGTGAGTTTCATCACTTTATGTTAAGATGTTAGATGACTCTAGTTCTTAGTAATTAATTTGGTGTTGATTTATCACAAAGTATCATAAATTTAGAGCTTAAAACTGTCTTAATATTATCTATCTGGTCCAATTTTATCTCCTAATTTTATCAATAGGGAAACTGAAGTCCTTAGAAATTAAAGGACTTGCCTGAAGTTACACAGGCACAAGGCACCAGATCCACAATTTGAACTCAGGCTCTCTGACCCCAAATCCAACACTCTCCTCAAGTGCTTCCTGACTGAGGGCAGGACCCTTCAAGCAAAAAGCTCAGGGCAGAAAAATTTGCAAATTCTGTCTTGCGTTATTTACTCTTAATTTCCTGGAAGATAAGAATTATATTTTTTAGGGGTTCAAAGAAGTTATTCAATAAATGTTAAAGAGCTGAGAATCAATTTTACAGCCAGAAGAAAACTTAGAGATCACCTAGTCCAAAGCCTTTATTTTATAAATGAGGAAACTGAGGCCTAGAGGGGGAATATGACTTCCTACAGTTGCTAAGGGAAGTTACCAGAAAAGCTTTGAGGGAGGAAAAAAAAAAAAGATGATTTTGCTGCCCAAAAGTATGGCAATCAGGAAGAATTCAGTAGTGACCTGAATGAAGTCTATGATGTTTTTCTCTCTTCCATGGCCAAGGAGTTGTGCTCAAAGTGCAGGCTATTGTCCCTCCTAGAAGGGAAGATAAACCAGCTCAAAGAATAGCTCTCTTAGTTCCAGGTTTTCCAGGTGGAGCGGGGGAAGAGGATGAAGAATTGCTTTTTCTTTTTTTAATAAGGACTTCGATGTAAAAACAAATTTTAAAAATGAATCAGAGGAACACTTAGGTGGCTCAGTGGATAAAGAGAGCCAGATCTGGGGTCAGGAGATCCTGGGTTCAAATTTGCCTCAAACACTTCCTAGCTGTTTCCTAGCAAACCTGCTTAACTAGGCAAGTCATTTAGCACCAATTGCTCAGCCCTTATGGCTCTTCTGCCTTAGAACCAATACTTAATATTGAGTCTAAGACAGAAGGTATAGATTTTTTTTAAAAGAGAAAATGAATGTGATTTAAGAACCAAAGACAACGCTTAGAAAATATACCAAGTGGCAGAGATTTACAGAACATGGACAACACCTAGACTTAAGAAAATACTCAACTATGAAGATTTTTGAAACCCAATTACAAAGAGAAAGAAAAAGAACAGTGTTAAAAGCCCCATGTGGCCACACAAGTTAACTCATTGACCAATAGCATTGTAAAATAGACTTGGAAACAGTCTGAGAACTGAGGACAGGAGAGTTGACAAAGGTAGTCATAGTTCTGGTGTGGCTAACCCAAGCTTCCATTCAGTCTCCCACCCTGAACCTGCCAAGAGATATTTAATGGAGTTTCTAGGCTTACCAAGGAACTTGAGACTTTAAGTATAGAATTGGGCAAGTTCTAAAGAAGATGAAAATTTGATATGAAAAAGAACCAACCTAATATCAGCTAGGCTAAATTATCTGGATGAAGTGTCTTGATTCTGAAAAGCAAATTTCAGCACTCTCTTTTGCTGAGAAATCTATGTTGATCCATCCCATATATGTATGACTGATTGCTTCCAATTAGAAATCTCCAGCAGGAATATGGTGATGCCTTACCAAGCTCTCTGCAAAGTCACATGTCAACTGAAGAAATTGAATAATTCAATCTTTTTTTAATATTTTTGTCCCAAACATGAGATGTTTGGATGCAAATGAAGAATTAAATATTACAAAGTAGCAAAACTCCTAAAATCTTATACATCAAAGTGGGATATCTAAAAAACTCTGGAGATTTTTAAAATTATGGTATTTGAATTTTATTTGGGAAAAAAAGTCAGAATTTTTACCTATATGAAAATGTGATTTGTCAATGAGACAAGGAAATCTAAAGGATGTTTTGTCTTAAGTGTTGTGAAAACACTGACAAAATTCCCTCTTTGGAATTGTCTTGAATCTTGTCTTCTACGAACCATGTTCTTCTCCCCTTAGCACCATAAGATCATAGACCTAGAGCTGAAAGAAGTCTCCTTCCCTATGTAGCATGGTAGTAAAAGTTCCAGGGAGATCTTTTTAGTGTACTAGCAAAAAATGTTCTCAGTTTTCCTCATTTCATTTCTAACCCCTGTCTTATGAAATTATTTGTTTTCTTCCTAAATAAATAGCTTTTTTAAAAAAGATATACAGAATAGGGAAAATAAGGAAAGGTATATCATGGTATTGTCCTCTAAAAATAATATTATCTTAAAGATGAGGCTCTTTGCAAAAAAAAAAGTCCAGGACAACAAGAAAGGGAGATTTAGTTTTCCTGGAGGTAGGATAAATAAAAATAAAAGGATAGGGCTGCCATGAGAGTTGGGTGAGATTATGATTTAGACATAACAGATAAAAAAGGAGAAATGGAACAAGCATTTATTAAGGCAGAGCTGCTTAACTCACTTTCCTTCTATCTTCTTTTTCTAGAAAAATGATCTTTGGACTTGAAAGGACTAAACCCAAGGAAAAAAGGAAATGGAAGGTAACAAACATTTATTAAGCACCAGCTATGTACAAGCATTGTGCTAGGCACTTTATAGATATTATTTCATTTGCTCTTGACAACAAGCCTGTGAGATAGGTCCAATTATTATCCCCATTTTACAGTTGAGAAAAGTGAAGCACTTTGCCTAGGGTCACGCATCTTTGTAAGTGTTTGAGCTTTAAACTCAGGTCTTCCTGACTCCAAGTCCAGAGTTCTATTCATTGCAATATCTAGTGATCTTTAGACAGATGGTAAATACTCAACTAGCTGCCTCTGATGATAAGTCAATAGGCTATGATGAGCTATATCATAGGGTACAAAAAAAGAAAAACCAGAACACCCTAGCTACTGAGCCACTCTTATTTACCTATGGAAGATAATGGAGAAGAAGAGTACTCTAGAAATAGAGAAGGGAAGATTTCACAATTTTATGAAAAGGAATGACTAGTGAGGTTGACTGATTCTTGGCAAAATATTAGAATGTATTATTAAAAGAATGGTCAGTGGACATCAAAGTTATTAATCTGGTAGACCAGGGAAATGTTATAGATATAGCTTGCCTAGATGCTAGCAAAACACTTAACAAAATCTCTTGATCTTCTTGTGTTAATGATGGCAAGATGTGGGTTAGACAGCAACAAAAAAAGTAGATTCCAAATTCATAGAATAGTCAAACCCAAAGAATAATCTTGAATGGTTCAATTCATTTTCTTTTCTTTTCTTCAGAAGATAGGTTTCTTATGACTTGGCTCGCCAGGATTGAACAGCCCAGAAATTGTTCTCTAATGGAATCCAGCCTAGATATGTGCTTGGCCATGTGTTCTTTACCATTTTTATCAATGACTTTGGGCATGCGTAGCATTCTTATCAGAATGCAAACCTATCTAGCTATTTATAAGAGAGAACTAACTTGCAAGGAGTCAGAATAGGCTAGAATGATGGATTGATTCTAAGAAGATGAAATTTAATAGGAATGAATGTAGAATGTTTGGCCTCAAAAATCAATTATATAAGCAAAAAATGGGAGAATTCTAAGCAAACTTCACCTGAAAAATATTTAGATGGTATTCTCAATCTGAGTCAATAGTGTGATGCTATCCAAAAAAAAGCAAATGCAATGTTAGAATGAATTAAAAGAAGTCACTGAGACTATGCAGGTGATATTCTATTGTACTTTGCCCTGGTTAGCCTACATTGGGAATACTATGCCTATTTCTGTGCACCATATTTTAAGGACATCAAAAAAAATGGAAAGGATCTCAAAAAAGTAATCAGGATAATGATGGTCCCTGAGATGATACAATAAAATGATAATTCCCAGGATCAAAGAATGTGTAGCCTGGAGAAGAAAAGACTTAGAGTAGACAAAATAAAACTAACAGCTTGCATGTATACAGCACCTTAACATATACAAAGAACTTCCATGCAATTCTCATTTGATTTCTGTCCTCAAATATCTGAAAGGCTATCAAGGAAGATGAAAGTGATGATTTGACTTGGTCCTTGAGGAAAGAAGTAGAAGCAATGAGTAGAAGTGGGAAAATGACAAAAATTAACTTAATATAAGAAAATCTTTGTAACAATTGTAATTGTTGGTTCTTTATTTTTGAAGAGGACCAATGACATCATGAAGTGACGAATGTCTTGAGCATGAATTCGATTTAAGTGAAGCAGAGTTGCACAAAGTCATCGGGCTCACTCTCTCTTCCAAAGTCATCCAAGTCCAATGGCAAGACAAAAGCTTGCTGTTGACAAGTCATGGATTCATATGGTGAAGGATTTTTCTTCCAGTTACTCATGCATAGCTCTACCAGAAATCAATCTGGTTATGGCCTGAGAAGCACTGGATGCCAATGGCATCTTTGATGTCTGACCAATCTCTAAGCACTCCATAGCTCTTGCTTCAGTCAGCCATTGGAACAAATTGTTCTCATCTGCATATAGTGCCAAGAGAAGTCTTCACCATCTTCCCCAAATCACTGTTGGATTTGAGGCTGTCAGTTGTCCTCAACCTGGTTCGACCCATCTGAGGGGTGGCCACTGCACATGCTACATCTTGTTGGAGCCACAAGTGAGAGTTAGGTGACAGGTAGTCACTGAAGGTGGATGAGCAGCCCTAAAAATGGGCTCAGCAAGCTCTCGAACCAGAGTTTCTAGTCTTCCTGGAACACCCCATATACCCAATTAGAATAATCTAGAAGTCAAATAGACCTCCTTGGAAGGTAGTAGGTTCCCCTTCACTAAAGGTCTTTCAATCAAAGTTGAATGATCATTTTTGGTTATGTTGCAGAGCAGATTCTTTTTTAGATATAGATCGGTTAAAAGTTGTCCTTTCACAATTTTGAAATTCCACTCATGGCCACACAATGCATTGATTGTATATAGAGGGATAACAGAGTTGTAGATTCAGTACATAGAAAGAAACTACTCAGAGATGTCAGACTAAAGTGTTTCACCATTCACTGGAAGGGTGAACATGCACTGAAAGAATCAGTTGCCATCAAAAATTCACTTTGCTTAATTCATCATTCTGCCAGGGCTTACCTCTGCCCATTCAGGTCAAGAAAGGAGTATTAAAAGGGGGAAAGGGATACCCAATGGAACTGTGTATTGGCTAAGGGAGGTATGGGGGTTTGGGGAGAGGGAAAGAACATGAAACATGTAACTATGGGAAAATATTCAAAATAAAAATATAATTTTTAAAAGGGGGGAAGGGAGGAAGAAGGGAATTCATTTAGGGCATCCAAATCCTTCATAAAATCCCTAAAAACTATGATAACATATTTATAAAATACTTTACCATTTTTTAAAAGTGTTGATTTTTACTGGAAAATGAGGGTATGCCCTTCAATTAGGGAATGGCTGAACAAACTGTGGTATCTGCTGGTGACAGAATACTATTGTGCTCAAAGGAATAATGAACTGGAGGAATTCCATGTGAACTGGAACAACCTCCAGGAATTGATGCAGAGTGAAAGGAGCAAAACCAGGAGAACATTGTACACAGAGACTGATACACTGTGGTAAAATTGAATGTAATGTACTTCTCTACTAGCAACAATGCAATGATCCAGAACAACTCTGAGGGACTTATGAGAAAGAACACTATTCACATTCAGAGGAAGAACCCTGGGAGTAGAAACACAGAAGAAAAACAACTGCCTGATCACATAGGTTGATGAGGATATGATTGGAGATATTGACTCTAAACGAGCACCCTAGTGCAGATATCAATAATATGGAAATAGGTCTTGATCAGTGACAAATGTGGAATTGTGCAGCAGCTATGAGAGGGCAGTGGAGTAAGGGGAGGGACAGAACATGAATCCTATAACCATGGGAAAATGCTTTCAATTAATTAATTAATTAATTAAAGATTCCAGCCAACAAATAAATACATGAACGAATGAATAAAACTTTCGACCAAAAAAAAAAGTGTTGGGTTGTTTTTTGTGTTTTTTTTTTTGTTTTTTTTTTTGCAATAACTCTGTGAAGTACACCCTGCATTATCATCTCCTTTCAAAGCTGAGGAAAAGTGACTTTGCTCAAGGTCACACAGCTAGTTAGTGACAGAGATCAGTTTAGAACACAGGTTTTCTGACTAGTCTGGGTTCTTTTCATTATACCACACTAACTCTCCTGATCCCTTTAAAAGGATAAGTAGGAGACAGCTAAGGTGGCTGGATGGATTGAAAGCCAGGCTCAGAGATGGGAGTTCCTGGGTTCAAATCTGGTCTCAGATTCTTCCTACCTGTGTGACCCTGGGAAAGTCACTTAACCCCCATTACCTAGCCCTTACCATTCTTCTACCAATTCTAAGATGGAAGGTAAGGATTTTTTTTAAATAAAACTTTTTTTAAAACAATAAGTAGTAGTTAACTAATTAGATGAAGTACATACACTAATGCTGAATTACTAGAAAGTTTAAGCCATTATACCTTGTGAAAACTGATTAAATTAAAATTTCTCAGCTTGGATTTTCACATATTTTAGTGTGAATCCTGGAAGAATTCTTGGCCTTCTTTCCAAATGATGCCTATAAATAAGACTGTGAGATGTAGATAGTGCCCACACAAGCAATAGGGAGTTGAAACAGCTTGAGGTGAAGGCACTGTGATGAACCATCTTGGAGTAAGGAGAGGGAGTGTATACCAGGCATGTATGAACACAGGAAAGTAGGAGATAAAATACCAAGCTTGGAAACAGAAAGAGGTCCTTTGGCTAAAATGTAGGGTTTCTGAAGACAAGGATTGTGAAGTAAAGTTAGAAAAGTAAGGGTCAGATTGCAGAGTACTTTAAAGGAGAATAAGGGAACTAATTTTATTGTAAAGGAAATAGGAAGCCACTAGTGGTTTTTTTTCTTTTTGTTAATTTGTTCATTTATTACTTTAAAGGTTCCAGGTATCTCCCTCCTTTCCCCCCCCTCACCACACTAGAGAAGGCATCACTTGACAAAAAAAAATGTAAATATATACTATGGTCTTCATGTTTCTTTTTATCAGTTCTTTCTCTGGAGCTAGACATAAACAAGTTATTCTTCAAACATTATTTCTGTAGCTGTATATAATTTTGTCTTGGTCCTACTTATTTCACTTTTCATAAATTCATGAAGGCATTTCCATTTTTTTAAATTAGGTTGCTCATCATTTGTCACAGCAAAGCAGAATTCCAGCAGCTACTGAAGATTTTTGAACAGAGGAGTGACATGGCCAGACCTGTAGCACAGTAAAATTATTGTGCCCTGAATAATTTGTATTAAGATTTAGATCTGCTGAGTCCCAATCAATCAATTTGTCAGTCAATAAATAATTATGAAGCACCTACTATGTGTGAGAGGTGATTAAAAAGACAAAAATAAAATTACTGCTGCCACAAGTCCTCAATTGGGGGATGGTCAAACAAGTTGTGGCATAATTGTGATGGAGTATGATTTTGCTAAAAGGGAAATGGTTTCAGAAAAACGTGGCAAGACCTATATGAACTGATGTAAAGCAAAGTCAGAAGAACTGGGAGATCATTATACACAATAAAAGCATTGTTGTAATGATGATCAGTAATGTAATGATGACTGTAAAAGATTTGGCCATATAATATACATACATGTATATGAAAAAATGTGTTCTAATTCTGGGCAGAACAGAATATGGGTAATCAGACCAGAATTAGAGATAGAACATAGAGATAGAGATAGAACACACACACACACACACACACACATACACACACACACACACACACACACACACACACACACACACACACTAAAAATTCATCATTGATTTTTCATTGCCTTTAGGAAAAAATACAAACTCTTCAGCCTGGCATTAAAAAAAAAAAAAAAAACTTATAAAATCTGGCTCCCATCTACTGTCCTAATCTTTTATTTCATTCCCCTTTATGCACTCCCTATTCTAACTAGGTATAGAGTAGCATACCTAAAAGTCAAGCAAAGTTACATTCAAATCCTGACTCAGTCATTTACTTGCTGTGTGATCCTAGGCAAGTCATTTAACTTCTATCCTGAGTTTCTTCATCTATAAAATAGGGATAATAATAACACCTACCTTGCAGGTTATTGTAAGGATAAAATAAGTTGAGGCAGCATATGTAAAGTACTCTGCAAAGCTTAAAGTGATATATAAATGCTATTGTTATTGTTATTAAGGTAACCTCTATGTCCAGCATTCTATCTCACTAGTTTTTTAAATGCATGTATGTTACACAATATGGAGGGGGGATCTAAAAAACACAATGGACTCCTATAACCACCCTTCTCTCCCACCCACCCCAACCATCCATCACCTCTTCTACCTGAGCAATGTTAGGGATCAAGTTCTTAACCTTTTATATGTCAGGCACTCCTTTCTGGTGAAACCTATGGACCCATTTTCAGAGTAATGTTTTCAAATGCATAAAGTAAATTATATAGGATTTAAAAGGATTGAAATAAAGTTATCAAAATATTAAAAAACCAAGTTCACAGTCCCCAGATTAAAAAATTCCTGGTCTAGAGTGGAAACTAATAAATAAAGGAGATAAATCCTTGGATATTTCAAGAATTTATGATTTGCTAAGGCAGGGAACGACTCTTTCATGTCTTAACAGATGGTGTTCTTGACTTTGTGTGGCTGAAAATATTCACACAAATGTGTACACACACACACACACACACACACACACACACACACACACACACACACACACACATACCCTGTCCCTCTGGGGATGAGCCTGTCTCCCCTTAGTTGGGTTGGTTTCTTATGACAGACCACAGGCAATCCTTTCCAGCCAGGTAGGATCAGGTGTATTGGACAAGCGTTAGACTTGGAGCCGGAAGGTCTGGGTTGACCTTTGCTGCTAACTTAGATGTGTGACTGTAGACAAATGAAATTTGTCTTCGCCAGTGAAATAAAGAATGTGATATTTGAATTCCTTGCCTCACTAGCACCTTATAAAATAGTTTGTAAATGGAGCTATGACAAAAGATATACTAAGTACCTCTACTGAAGTCCTTCTAATGCTTTAGGATGATACCCAGATGACTATGGGGTTTCAAAGGACCTGCTGGTGAAGCCCAAAATCTGATAGTCCTACTAAGCCTCTAGTATGGCCAGGTGACAGTCTCTCCTGTCAAACGAGATTCAACCTAAGTGCAGAGAAGCTGAACATCAGCAAATTGATGATGGCGGGGAGGGGAGGGAGGTTCAGCTACAGAAATTCAGGACACTCATCTATTAAGATCATATGGATTCAAACCCGGCCTCAGCCACTTCCCAGCTGTGTGACCCTGGGCAAGTCACTTGGCCCCCATTGCCCACCCTTACCAATCTTCCACCTATGAGACAATACACCGAAGTACAAGGGTTTAAAAAAAAAAAAAAAGATCATATGGACTGACAGAAATAAAAACTACTATGTAGTGAAAAGCACACTGGCACTGAAGTTCTAGGCTCAGATATGAGCTTTGGTATTTATTCCATCAGGATAGTCACTTTAATTCTTTGAGCCTCAGCTTCCTCTCCTGTAAAATGAGGGTATTGGTCTAGATAGGGGTTTGTAGTCTTTTTGTGTGTTATGTACCCCCTTGGCAGTCTTGTAAGCCCTCTGGACCCCTTCTCAGAATGGTTTTAAATTCACAAAACAGAATACAAAGAATTACAATGGAACCTGATTATATTGAAATAAAGATGTTGTGTTTTAAATTTATCCATGGAACTCCTAGGCTAGCTGATCACAGGGTCATGGATTTAGTGCTGAACAGAAGCTTAAATCACCTAGCCCTGATTTTTTACAGATGAGGAAACAGATCCAAGGAAGCAGAGCGATTTGGCCAAGGTCACATAGATAGTCAAATAGATGATCAGGGGTTCAAATGCCTGTCCTCCAACTCCCAAACCCACCACCCCACCCCCTTTCCACGGCAGAGGACTTCGAAGGTCTCTCCCAACTGGAATTCCTCTGTACTTCTGAAGTATAATTAAGTAACTAGGAAAAGGGCTTCCAGGATGCCCCGATGTGCCCAAGTGGGACAGAGAAACCGTCCCCTGTACATCCTCCCCACCCCCATCCCTCAGTGGGGCTGGGGCGAGGCGAGGTACTCACCCCGCAGCCAGCGGGCCCCCGCGTGGGTGTCCTTCTCCCGAATGAGCCTTCGCTGCGTGTAGCTCCGAGCCACGTACCACAGCATCCACAGGAGCTGGATGAGCATGAGGGTAATGACGTAGGAGAGAAGGTCGCCTTTGCCAATGCCCACGGCGTGCACTGCCCAGGCAAACATCAGCAACAACCCAGCCACAAACACATTCAGCCCGTACTGGCTGCTCAGCACCTCGGCCAGTTTCTGCGGGTAGCTGGCTGGACCGGAGGCTGGAGACTGCAGAGGAGGCTCCGAGAGCTCTTGTCCCAGCTCCCACCGCGGCCCCTGGCCCCCAGCGCCGGCTGTACCCCAAGGAGACACAGGCAAGTGGCGATTTGCAACCATGCCTGGCAAGTGGCTGCACCAATAACAAGGAAGACCCCGAGGGGCCGAAAAGGAAAAGTTGGTCCTGTCTCTTCTCCCGCCCTCCCCACCCTGCCGCCACCCTAGCCCGGGAGTCAACTGTTTGGCGCTGTCCGCTGTGCTGGGGGGAATGGCCACAGGGCGCAGCCCGCGAAGCTGGAGTCCTCCCAACCCTTGTGACCTCGGGGTCTGTGGGAAAGAAAAAAGCTCCCAGGCAGCGGGCGTTGGCTTATAAGAGCCACCAACCGAGGCAGGGATAATAGCACGGGAGGTAATAGCTACCTTCCCGGCCCTCCGCTCCCCTTTGTAGCCGGTGCCCCCCTTGGCTGCTTCTTCCCACTCTTTTCTTTCTTCTTCGCTCGTCTGCCTGGCTCCCGCTGAAGTCTGCACGGTTCTGCCTTAGTTCTGAGTTGGCGGTCTTCTAGTTTGTTTGGTAAAGTGGAGTATCCTGCCAGAAAGACATAGCCTAAGGGACTAAGTCCCACTGATCCCTGGGCTCGGCTCCGAGGAAAGTACGAGTAAGAGGCAGATGAGAGCCAAGAGAGCGAGCAAGAGAGCGCGAGAGCCAGGGGGATAGAGAGAGGCAGAGACAGACAGACAGACAGACAGACAGACCGAGAGAAACAGAAACAGAGACAGAGACAGCCTGGGAGGGGAAACGTGTGCATATATGTTAGTGTGTATATAGAGATGTGTGTTTGTGCATTGCAAGGAAAAATAGCTTTGAAACGGGTCACACCTTCTGATCCATCCATGTCCTCAGAGGTCTTTTGATGAAACATACTTTCCGCACCTTCACAGAGATGAGTGGATGGACCGACTCATACAGAAAGAGATAGACATTTGGGGCAACTTTTTGGATTCATCCTGCTTGACTATGCTTGGCATAGTTTTTTCCTTTCCTTTTTTTTAGTTGGGAGTAGGATGGAGAGGAGAGGAAGGACAAGCAATATGATGTCCAAAAAGGAGGAACCATTGAAACATTTTTTATAGTCATATAAAAAAGAAAAGGAAGTCAAAAGTTAGCACAGAAATGCAGGACAAGTTCAAAAGCAACATGTGGAATTTATTATGTTGTGGGAAATCACACCAAAGTTTGTAGCTGGATCTTGCCCAAAGAACTGGAGGCTCAAAATTCCATTCTGTCCAGAGGCATGAAAGTGTCCATTCAGGTTTAAGATGGTGAAATAGCCTAGATTAATAGAATGGTGCATGGGCTGATGGAGAGGCCCAAGCTGTGGATCAAGGTTTACATATTTATTGAGGGCCTGGGGGCTTGTCACCTCCCATTCCAGGGAATCCTCCACCTTAACTAGTGCTAACTAATGAAAAATACAAGATTTCAAAATAACCTGTTTCTGTCACTGCCCACCTCCATCAATTATAAGCTTTTTTTATTTCTTTGTGTTCTGCTGTGTATATGGAAATAGTTTTTGAGGGATGTTTAAGTTAAAAAATTTGTTCAAAGTGCATGTGATGATCACATGTGATGGATATAATATTGCTTCCTTCTCAACATGTGGGAGAGGGCCTGAGTGGAAGAGAATTTGGAACTGTTCTTTTTTTTAATGTAAAAACAAAAAAAGGAAGGAAAAAAGTATATATAAGTGTATTAGGGAAGGAAAAAAAGGGGAGAACCTTGCTAGTTCTTTCTTCACTTACCCTCCAAGGCCCTTTTATAAACAAGGAAATGCTCCCTACTGTTCAAAGCAAAATAAGGCTTAGAATCTGAAATTATGTAATAATATTTGTATAATGCTTTACAAATCTTAAAAGTCCTGTATAAATGCTAGTTATATGGTTATTGAGGCAGTTAGGTAGTAAAGTGGATACAACATCGGATCTGGGGTCAAGAAGATGCTAGTTTAAATCTAGTCACAGACACTTAGTAGCCCTGTGAGCTTGGACAAGTCATTTTACTTTGTCTACTTCTTTTTCATCTATAAAAGGAGGGTAATAATAGCAAGTATCTCTAGGATCCTCATGAGGTTAAATTATGTAATATTTATTTTTATTTTTATTTTTTTTTAATTTTTTTAAACCCTTAACTTCTGTGTATTGACTTATAGGTGGAAGATTGGTAAGGGTAAGCAATGGGGGTCAAGTGACTTGCCCAGGGAAGTGTCTGAGGCTGGATTTGAACCTAGGACCTCCTGTCTCTAGGCCTGGCTCTCAATCCACTGAGCTACCCAGCTGCCCCTGTAATATTTATAAAGTGCTTTGCAAACTTTAGAAGTTCACTATTATTACTAGTCCAAGTCTACAGATGTCAAAAAAAAAAAAAAAAAAAAAGGTCAAGGGAGGCCCAGAGAGACTGATTCAAGACTTCTCCAGAAAGGAATGAGACTAAGTCTCCTTACTCAAAATCCATTTACTCTTTCCACTATACACCCACTGGTCTGAGAATGAGTACTGAAGGACACAAGGACAGCCAGCAGATTCCATCTGCAGGAGTAAATAAATGACATTTATATAGGGCCTAACATTACCTTGTTTCATCTTCACATACCTATGACCTACAAGTCCTAGGATCCCCATATAGTGACTTGTTCAGAGTCACACAAGTAAGCATGAGAAGCAGGATTCAAATCTACCCAAGTTAATTTGGGTCCTGTTTTCCTCTAATCTGTCACAAAGTCTAAGATGGAGCAGCCATCAACTGCCCTCAAGATTATCATCCTTTCTACCCCAGCTGAACTAGTTTTTTCTTTGTTTTTTTGGTGAGAATCAGATCAAGAATAGAAATTCCACCTCGCTTCTATTAATTCCTCCACTTTTTTGGAAGAAAAAATTAAAATTAAGGCAACTCAATAAATCATTAACTACCCTAACAGATATCTAGTTGTTCTCCACATTTGGCTAAACTGGTTCTCAAGCAGCAGACTTGTACTTCCAAGCATCTTCAGCTATTTTAACCTGTCAGATCTGGAGCTCCACTGGCCTGGCCTATGAGATCAGTCACCTATACAATCATGATGAGGCAGGCATCAGTGGACTTCAGTGTAGACTTTAATTATATGATCCCTAAAAGGAAATAGTAGAAAGTTATGGGGAGCTGAGAAGACATCTTCTTTCCAAGTAGATGACATGATTTTGAGAGAAGAAAAAAACAGGTAGAGAATGACTAGTATGTGCCAGCCAGTATGTTAAGTGCTAAGGACACACAGTCTTCGTCCTCAAGGGGCTCACATTTATGTCACAAGTTTTTGTAAGGTTTGGCAGGATTTTCTTTGGAAATTTCTGCAAGAATTCACAAATATTAGTTATAAGACACTGTAACATTATCCTTAGTATTTTCCACAAGCCTCAGCTCATTCTGGGCATCAGGGAAGTATTACTAGCTCTGCTACTTACTACTTGTTTGACTGTAGCCAATTTTTATCACTTCTCTCAACCTCAGTTTCCTCATCTATAAAATAAGGAGATAGGAATAAATCTTCCATAAGGTCCTTTCCACTCTAGATATATGACCCTCCTCATGGAATTATTCTACTTTGTTCCCCTGTTTGACTTTTGAAGCACTTCATAAATTTGGTTCCTTCCTCCCTTTCCCAATCTTCTAACACTTTGTTGTTCAGTTTTCAGGGGTTTTCTTGGCAAAGATACTTCTCCAGTTCATTTTACAGATAAAGAAACTAGGGAAACAAAGGTTAAATAACTTGGTATCTGAGGCCAGATTCAAGAAGATGAATCTTTCTGACTCTGGGCCTGGCAAAAGATCCACTGTGCCACCTAGATTTACTCCCCTCAATATAATCTACAACCTACCTTCTTTTTCCCACAAACCATTCTCTTCTCAACTTGTGGCATGTCTGATGCCTGGATTGCTCTTTCCTCACCTCTGCCTCCCAGCTTCAAGTCTCAACTAAAATCCTACCTTCTGTAAATCTTCACTTTACTTTGCTGATCCCCTTTGAGTGCCTTTCTTCTGAAACTCCTTCCAATTTATTATATATATATGTACACATATAAAGTATTATTGCATATAATTATATATATATATTTAATGCTACATGCCAAAAGAAAGATTTTTAGACACACACACATACATATATCTTTTCTGTATGTAGTTACTTGGCTATTGTCTCCCCCATAAAGTAAGTTCCTTGAGGGCAGGGATTGTACTTAGCAGAGTCTGGCACACATGAATTATGCCCTAGCTTCCTCTCATCTTTCACAAATTCTAAGATGGAATGGTTCATGTGTGAAATTACTAGTGAAATTATCACTAAGGCAAGGGCTAGACATGACCTTAGGGAATCATCTCAAACAGTGATTTTCAAAGTGTAAAATGCCACCTCACCCTGGGATTCTGAGACCCTTTTGCTGAGTCTCAAGATCAAAACTATTTTCATAATAATACTACGGTGGTTTTAACTTCAATGTGGTAAATTCCATTAGACAAAACCTCAACAAAAACTCTTTTGGGGGTTACCACCTAGACCCCAAATAGGTGGGAAGTCAAAGCTGTCATTAAGTTCTGTTACAGAACCTATTCCATAGTTTGTCATAACTAGAACTAGGATAGAAGGGGCTCCTCCTGAGGACTGAATTTGAGGCTTCCTTAGAATGAATAGCCAAGCATAGCAGCAGAACCCAATTTACCCCAAATCTGAGGAATCCAAAGCCTTTCCCTTTCTATATGCACACAACAGGCCACTGTCAGGATCCTGTCAAGGATCAGGGTCTCAGATATTGGGGCTAAATGGAAACTATCTTTCACTTAGAGAGTCTCTTCTGGGTATCTTTCAACTCTCTATAACCTTACGACAAGGAAAAAGAACTGTCACCAAATATAAGTTTGGTCAGGTCCCTCACATCTTTACTGACCCCACTGGGTCTGACCCAAACTCCTGGATGCCTCAAAGGGATCCTTACCTTATAATTATATATATAATTCTCTTCGTTCCAGTTCTCTAGGATTTGGAAAGAAAAAAAGGCTTCTCCCACCATCCCATCAGACACTGGCCTCTATCATTCAAATCAATCAAATTCAACATTTAGACTTTATGACTTTAGAAGGTGAGTTAACCAGTTAACTAGTCCTTACCTCTTATCCCTACTATGGCAGGCAAATTCCCACCCCTCTGCTAATTCTGATCTTTTTTTTAAACTCTTACTTCCCAACTTAGAATCAATAATGTGTATTGGTTCTAAGGCAGAAGAGCAATATGGGCTAGGCAATGGGGGGTTAAGTGACTTGCCAAGGGTAATACAACTAGGAAGTGTCTGAGTCCACATTTGAACCCAGGACCTCCCGTCTCTAGGCCTGGCTCTCAATACCAGGAACCATCTGGCAGCCTCCCAAAAGGATGACCACCTATAATTATGCTATCTTCATGGTTCTAAGCTCTGAAATTTTCCTATAATGATAATCTTACCTTTGTATTGTTCCCTCTGTCTTTCTTCTGCTTCTGCTAGACCTAAACTTGTTCTTCATTCCCACCTGACATCCCGTTTGTCTGTTCCTTCTTGCTCTATCCCTCCATCACTTCCCTCCCAACAGTCCTTATCCTGTAGTTGACCAATTTAACTTCTCTGCTCTTTAATCTTTTGCTTTCTCACTTTACCAAACCTAAATCTTGAATTACCTTCTTCCACGGTGCTGAATACTACTAGAGGTGGCATAACAAAGATGAATGCTGGGCCCACAATAAATTGCCATTATCTAATCTCAATCAAATTCACTTCCTATACTTTCCCAGGTTTCTCCAGTCTTAAACACCTTCATTCTGGGGGCAGATAGGTGGCTTAGTCGATAGAGAGCCAGGTCTGGAGATACGAGGACTTGGGTCAAATGTGGGCTCAGTCACTTCCTAGCTGTGTGACCCTGGGCAAGTCACTTAACTCCCACTGACTGGCCCTTATCACTCTTCTGCCTCAGAACTAATACATAGTATTGATTCTAAGATGGAAGACTAGAATTAAAAAAAAAAAAAAAACAACCTTCATTCTGACATTTTCTCATGATATTGTAGCCTTTATCTCTGGCAAAACATCTAGTCTTCTCTAAATGGTGAGTTTGTCCCCAAGTCTCTTTCTGAGGAAGGACCCATGGCAGTCAAGCTTATTCCAAGTTAAGTTCATGACTCTCTGGATTTCTACTTGTCCCAGCTTGAGCAACTTCCCCTTCACTCCCCCAATCCAACTTGCTTTTCAGTCCCTGTTTATATGTTGTCTTTCCCCATTAGAATGTAAACTCCTTTAGAGGCTGTTCCTACTTTTTGCTTGTATTTATTCCCAGCACTTGGCAAAATTCTTGGTATGGATTAAATGCATAATAAATGTTTTCTCTATCTCTAAAGTGCTATCTATGTGCTCTACCTCCACTTCCTCATCTCCCACTTGACTCCTCACAGCCATAGCACAACTCCACTGACACTATACTCTCCAATAACCTCAATGATGAACTCTTCCCAATTTCCATTCTCCCTGATCCCTCTGCAGATTTTCACTGTTGCCTAATCCTATCTCCCTAGACATTCTCTCCTCCTTGACTTTGCTCTTCTCTAATCTTTCTGTCTAACCTTTCAATCTCCTCAGCTAGATCACTAATCTCCTACAATGTAAGCATGGCTAGCTGGTAACACTAGCCTGGGTGTTCTTAGTGACCTCTTCAGCTCCCATCTTATCAATTATTCTCTCCACAAAGACTCCCAAATCTTTATATTTGGCCCTAATCTCACTTTACCTCTATTTACACATCGAACTACCAGCTGCACATCTCAGGATGTCCCAAAGGCATCTCAAAGCCAACATGTCTAAATGTCTAAATGTGACCCTTCTCTAAACCTCCCCATTTTGAGGTCACAATTATTCTCCCTTTCAGAGAGGTAGCATCCTCAGAATTATCCCTGACCTTCTCCTTTCCCTATATCCAATCAGTTACCACGTTATATTATTTCTACTTCCACATCTTTCATCTCTTTTGCTCTCTTAACCACTACCCTGTTTAAGGGTAACCACTTCCCTAGTTGAGGACCTCATCACCTCTGCCAAGACTACTAAAATAGTCTCACTGGCCTTCCCACCTCAAGACTTCCTTCTCAAATCCATCCTCCAAGCGGATGCCAAGATAATCTTCCCAAGGCATGTCAGACCACACTCATTTGATATTCAAAAATCATCAGTGGTTCCCTAGGATAAAATGCAAAATCTGTAACCTTCCCCAATCTGATTCCTACCTGATCACTTCATGTGAGCTACACTAGGGTACAATCTCCCCAGACTTTCTGTGTCCTTATCTGGAAAATTAGAGGTTTGAACTAAACAGTTTGAGGTCGCTTTCTGATCTAGCTCTATGGTCCTATATAGATGTAAGTCTTTTTATTTTCTTGGGAGATATTGCCTCTTTCATGAAGCCTTCTCTATCTCCTCCATGGTCAGTGGTTTTCTCCTCCTCACATTAAATTGTTTTCACTTATTCATATGTTGTTCCCCCCCAACCATCCACCCATTTAGAATTAAATGTAAAATCCTTAGGGGTTAGCATTATTTCTTTTTTGGGGCAGGGAAGGGAGAGGAATACCATCTAGCACATAAAGTTTGTTGAATTAAATTTATCACAGTAAAAAGAATAAACATCAAGGATTTTTTCCAAGTCACAATGTTAAAGCCATATTTTAAGTTAGGCATTTCCATATTTAAATTAGGAATGATTTTTTAATGTATCCCTAAATACTTCTCTAACCAACTTAGAAGGGTTTTTCCCCAAAAGGTGAAAAAATTCAATGGTATGCAAAATAAATACATATATAAAAAATAAAGAGGCACATTTTGCAAATGTAATTTAATGTTAAGAAAAATGTATTAAACTCATTTTAAATGAATAAAAAATTAACATTAGGCAGATACAGAAAACCTTGCATAACTATTTACATAAAAGATAATTTAATATTAAGAAGTATAGGGAAAATATTGCTTTTAACAAGAGCCCCCATCTAACAAAAACATTGTAAAAATAAAGTAAATCAATAAAGCCAAGTACCATATTTACTTGAATGAGTTTTAAAGGCACAGAACAATGTGATTCTTTTAAAGATACATGAAGTCAACATACAAAATATATTGCTACCCTGAAAAAGGGGCAGAAATAAATTAATCATTCAAACAAAATGTTAAGAATACATTCTAGAGCTGGAATATATATTCCTCTTTCACCCATAGCCCTGTTAGAAGCTTTAAATTATGACACTTTTCCCTAATATTTCAAATTCGGAGTGCAATTTTCAAAAAAACCATTTAAATGTCAATAGCCACCTGTGCAATTCCATAACCACTTAAGTCCAAGGCAGTGCTAAAAAAAGAGAATCACCTGTCTATCATCTCACTTTTCCAAGTACAACTTCCTTTTCAGAGGCCAGAAATACTTTATGGCTTTCTCCATTCTTCATTCGTGTTCTGTTTTATTGGCTTGATGTTTTCATATTTACATATCTAAAACCTAAAAGAAAAACATACTTTAAATTCTCACCAAAATGGGAAGATTCCAAATCAATTACATTAGGTTTTTTAAAAACCTAAATATTCAAAAGAGCATTTTATGATTTCTTCATCACTCAAAGCTACTGATGGCCCAGACACCAGGCATCTAGCCACCCAGCTACATGTACCTAAGTCAAGGAGCAGAGTTTTAGTCTAGAAGTAGTAAAAACTGTCCTTGGCAGGAGCTCCAATCACTCCGCCCCTCTCTGCTCTGCCCTTACTTTTCTTCTTTTAGGATTTTAACTCTGAAGTTATTAACCCAGTTCATTTCTATCTTCTATCCTAGAACTACATCTCCTGTTACAGCTGACACTGCCTTACCCATCCCCAACCTGGGGGTTACTCCCACCATCTTTGTTCCTACTCCTATGCTGAATAATGAAGAAAAAAAAAAAAAGGTAACTATGCCAATTGGGTCCGGTACAAAAATATATGTTATCTCATCTTAACTGAGTGCTCAAAACTGGACAGCAATGTTTTTATTCTTTTCTGACTGACTACTGCACTCCATACAATGTCCAACCCTTTTCTTCTCTCTTCAAGGTAATAACACTGCCACCCCTAACATGCCCCTATAATTCCCTTATTCCTCAATAACAGACAGAGGATCTCACATTACATTTTATGAAGCAACAAAGGGCCTCCGTCATACTGTCCCTCTTCTTCTCTGTTATATACTTAAATCTCCTCAATCTCATTGCCGTTCTCTGCTCTACTCACTGACAAAGAGGTGGCCACTCTCCTTGCCAAGGTCAATCCTTCTACCTGTGCCCTTGAACCTACTCCCTCCTATTTCCTCCAGTACTGTATCCCTTTAAACATCCCTTCTCTCTCTATTCTTTTTTTTAGCAACTGGTTCCTTCCCTTCTAGTTACATGCCCAGACAAACTCTCTAATTTAATAAATCTTTCCGTGAAGATTGCCTTGCCATTCCTTCAAACTATAGTCTTGCATTCTGTTCCCAGTTAAACTCCTAGAAAAAGTAATTTATACTAACTCCCTACAGCTCTTTACCTATAACCGCCCCCAATAACCTGGTTTCCAACCCCATATCAATTTATCAAAACTGCACTCTCCAAGGTTATCAGAGATTATTTGCTAGAATCCAATGGCCTTTTTTCAGTCCTCATAATTTTTGACCTCTCTAAACAGCTTTCACACTGCTAACTATTCATTTACTGATATTCTTTGCTCTCTGAATTTCAAGACAGTGTTCTCTCCCATCTAACTACATCTTCTCAGACTCTTGCTGGATCATCATCTATGTCTCTCCCACTAGGAGTAAGTATACTTGAAGACTCCATCTTGGGTTTTCTTCTAAACTTTTTCAATGAACATCATCTATGGCTTTGACTCATATCTCTCTGCAAATGACTACAAAGTATGTGGATTTAAACAGTACTCTCCTGAGCATGTCACCATCACAAGTTGCCTATCAAACCATTCCAATTGGATGTTGGAACAGATATCTTAAACTCAACATCTCCCCAACAAAACTCATTCTCTTCCCCCCTAAACTCACACCACCTCCTAAATTCTCTATTTAGGTCAAGAGCACTATCATTCTTCCATTTACTCAAGTCTCCAAATTCAGAGTTATCTCCTACTTTTCACTCTCTCTCACCTCAGGGGCCATGTCTAGTAAATTCTATTTCCACAATATCTCTTTTATATCTATGCCATTTTCTCCACTCCCATAATCAGCACTCTGGCTCAAGTTCTCTTGACTTTTTGCCTACATTTCTGCAATACCTTCCTAATTGATCTCCATGCTTCCAGCCTATACCCTCCTCAATCCATCTCCATAGAGCTTCCAAAATGATTGATATACTTTTGTATACTTGAAATAGTTGAATAAAAGGTCCACTCTTCCTTATCCTGAACCAGATAGTCTGCTTTAGTAACAACTAAAAAGAAGCCAACCATTAATAACATTTTAAAAGTAGGTTGCTTTGTTTTTTGAATTTTAAAATATCATAAAATAAATAGCATTAAGCTTTTGCTTGAAATTCATAGTTCATGAATATTATTACCTCAGATATTAGCCAAGGAGGGACACAAGCATTATCGCACCCATAAACTGAGTAAATAATATCAAAGGAGTGAAAAGTGTCCACACAGGCCATAAGGCAATGTTGAAGCTGGAAAGGAAAAAAAAAAACAGTTTTATTTTTTTATGTAACATTCACACAGAGACATTTTTATTCCAGTTTAAATTAGGTTTAAAAAGCCACCTTTGTACACTGTTTGAAAATATCCAATAAATAACTACAACCTTGGTTCAGGCCTTAATTACCTTTCATTTTAGACTGTTGCTTTCAAATTGGTCTCCAGCCTAAAGTCTCTCCCCATTTCAGTCAAGTTCATTCAAAAGGCATTTTTAAGCACTTACTATATATGCCAGTAACTATGCAAAGCACCGGAAATAATTTTTTTAAAAAGACAAGAAATAAATTGAATATTTTACTTAAGATATATTTTTTCAAAATTTGTCTTTTTTAATTTAATGTATTTCTGGGTAGGTTAGGAGTAGAATATGTTAGGAAATAAAGGCAATAAAATAGTTAAGTGAATAAAAAACTAATTAGACAAAGAATTTTTAAATGTCTCAATTATGTCTATAATGTTTATGTGAGATAGCAGAGGAATAGGTCTATTACATGAAACATGAAATAATCTAATATTCTAAAATTTCTGGCTAGGCAACTAACTTCTGTATACATCTAGATTGTCATTCGTCTCCCCTGGCAGAAAGAAACAAAAGATCCTACTGCACTGCTCCTTTCTGCTCTTTTTCCCCGTGAGCCTGTGAGATCCCAGTGAAAGAAAGGAAGAAGAGATGTATCGAATAAAATGTTAACGAAGTATTTAATTCAGCCCGGAAGACTGGGGGCAGGGAGATGGTCATTTTGTCTTGATCCTAAAAGAATCAGTTTTATATTCACCATATGTTATCTCATACTCTGTCATCTCTAACTACTGAAAGGGTTTCACTGACAAAAATATTTACCTTAAGTGAGTTACTATAAATGTCTTTCTTTACTTGCAAGGCTGTATTTAGTTACAAGCCTAAAACCATAGCAACAGATCCCAATGTGGAAAAAAACTTTTCACCCTGATCTACTGCTCCAAAAACTTGCAGAGACCCATCTGACTAGAGGACAAATGATTTATGTTGAACGCAAAAATGAATTACCTTTAATACTAACTGGTTCAAATGGTCAACAGTGGGAAATAAATGTAGTTCCAATAATTTGTGTTTCCCCAAACCCTTGCTAGAAAATGATATTTCTGTAGAGACAAAGCAGATGACCTCCTCAGGTAAAAGCATCAAGTTTTTTCATTCTGGAAACATAAATAGCTTGGGTTGTTTCCCATTCTCACCCCAGCATAGTTTTATATATGTAATTTTATATGTATATGTATATGTGTAGATATATATATATATATTAGATCACTTCACCTAACAATTTTTATTTAATTGTGGTGAGGTATTACTAATTTATAAGAAGTGGGGGGAGTAGGGGGGAGCCAAGATGGTGGAGCAGAAACAGGGAAACCTCAAGCCACTCTGAGAATCCTCTCCAACTAACTTTAAAATAACACTTTAAAATAAATTCTGAAGAGAAAGAGCCAACAAGGGCGGAGAGAAGCCACTTTTCTGCAGAAAATATCTTGAAAGGTAGACAGAGAAGATCTGGTTCACTGTAGTGAGAGGGGAGCACGGCCTGCAGCATGGCCCCACCAAGGAGTCCTGGTGCAAGCCGACAGCAGCCCCCACACACACACACACACACTGACAGTTCCAGGATCTGAACCCCGACCTAAGCCGACAAAGAGAAACTGAAACTCTGCATAAGCCAACAGCAGTGCGGCCGCACACACCCATTAGAGCTCCAAGCCCCAAGCTCCAGCGTAAGGTGCTTCACAGTGTGCCCAGCTGGTGCAGCCCTGGAGGGAGGCTCTGAGCCTCTGCCCAAACTCAAACCAAGGCCTCAAGTCCTAATGCAAGACAGCCAGCAAGGTGCCTTGCTGCAAGCCCAAGGGGAGGCCCAGAGCCTTCACCCAACCCTATGGTAAAGACCTGAATCTCAGCGCAAGGCAGTCAGTTGTATTCCTGGTCTGTGTAAGCCCAGAGTGAGGCCCAGAGCCCCTGCCCAAGCTCAAGGTGAGGTTACGAGTCCCAAGGCAAGGCAGTCCACAGGGTACCAGACCCAGTCAAGCTCCAAGTCAGGCTAAAGCCTCTGCCCAAGGCTGTGGCTAGACCCAGATCCCCAACACAGGGTTGCTCACAGTACTCTGAGCTTTGCAAGCAATCAGCAGTCCCAGGGGGTGGCTCTCAGAGCTCCCAGCTCATAGGCCATCATACCACCTTGGAAGAACTAAAACTTGTAGAAACCCAGAAATGGAGGTAAAGGTAGCAGCTTGTAACCGAAAGTTTGAGAGTACCCTCTCTGAGAAGAGAACCTACTTAAGATAAAAGTAAAAGTCAAGAAAAAGGTTGGGAAAATCAGCAAACATCAAAAAAATGCCTATCCATAGAAAAAAATTTTTGAAGACAAAGAAGAGGAAGGCACAAACACAGACAAGGTCAGTGAAAGCAAAGTAGCTACATGCAAAACTTAAAAGAAAGATATGAATTGGTCTTAGGCACTGGAAGAGTCCAAAAAGAATTTCAAAAATCAATTAAGAAAGGCAAAGTATAATGTGGAAGAAAAATTAAAGCTGAGTGAAGCAGATTTAACAAAAAAGAAAAAGAGATACAAAAATCCAATAAAGAAAAGTTTCTTAAAAAGTAGAACCAAATAAAAGGAAAAGGAGGTTCAAAAGCTCACAGAAGAAAATCATTCCTTAAAAATTACATTGGTCAACTAGAAGTCAATGACTTAATGAAATATCAAGAAACAATACAAAATTGAAAATATGAAATATCTCATTAAGAAAACAAGTGACTGGCAAATAAATCCAGAAGAGACAAATTAAGATTTATTGGACTACCTGAAAACCATGATTTTTTAAAAAAGCTTAAATATTATATTATGAGAAATTTCAAAGAAAATTGCCCTATATTCATGAACAAGAGGATAAAATGGAAACTGAAAAAATCCACAGATTAACTCCTGAAATAAATCCCCAAATGACAACTCCCAGGAATATTACAACTAAATCCAAGAGCCCCCAAGCCAACGAGAAAATACCACAAATAATAAGAAAGAAACAGTTCAAATACCACAGAGTTACAGTCAGGATTACACAGGGCTTAGCAGTCTCCATGTTAAAACATTAAAAGGCTTGGGATATTCCATTAGGCAAAAGAACTAGGTTTACAACCCAGAATTACCTACTCAGCAAAACTGAGTATATTCTTCTTTCAAGGGCAAAAATGGTAATTTAACAAAATAGAAGATTTCCAAGCATCCTTGATGAAAAGACCAGATCTAAATAGAAAACTTGATGTGCAAATATAAAACTCAAGAGAAGCCTAAAAAGGTAAATGAGAGAAAATTTAAGTAAAGTCAAACTGTTTGTGGAAATAGGATATTTATAACTCTAAAAATTTTAATCAGTATTATTGAGCAGTTGGACAGTTAGAAGGAGTATACATAGATAGAGGGTGTGGAAGTAAAATGATTAGGATAACATAAATATGCAAAAAAAATCAAAAAGTGAAAAGAGGATTATACTAAGAGAAAAGGAAAGGGAGAAGTGTAATGGGGTAAATCATCTCACCTAAAGAAGTGTGGAAAACTATTACAGTGGAAGGGAGGATGAGGAGGGTGGTAAAAGGTAATATTTAAAACATACTCTCATCATAACTGGCTCAGAGAGAAAATAAAAATCATACCTATTCAAATATAGAATTCTACCTTACCCTATAGAAAGTAGGAGGGGAATAAGACATGGGAGGTGGGTAATATAAGGGAGGGAGAAGTAGGGGATACTTTTGAGGAGGGACAGAGTGACAAGAGAAAGAACAGGATCAAAAGGAGACAATAAGACGGAGGGGAATATACAGCAGGTAATCATAACTGTGAATGGGAATGGGATAAACTCACCCATCAAGTGGAATTGGATGGCAGAGTAGATTAAAAGCCAGAATCCTATAATATGTTATTTACAAGAAACACATTTGAGGCAGGGAGATACCCACAGAGTAAAGGGAAAGGGCTGGAGCAGAATTTATTGTACATCGTTTGAAGTAAAAAAAACCAAGAGTAATAATTATGATCTCAAACAAAGCTGTGAAGATAGAATTAACTCTCCCCTTGTCTATTTTTAGCTAATCAAATCAAGAACTTAAAGTACCCCTACTCATAATTTATGCGGTTTTATTTTGTATCCTGCAACTTTCCCAAGTTATTATTTCAATTAGTTTTTAAGTTGATTCTTTAGGATTCTCTAAGTATATCATCATATCATCTGCAAAGAGTGATAGTTTAGTTTCCTCATTGACTACTTTAACTCCTTCAATTTCTCTCTTTTCTTAGTTGTGAACTAATCCAAACATCCTGAAGGGCAATTTGGAACTATGTCTAATGGGTTATAAAACTGTGCATACCCTTGGATACTGTAATACCACTACTGGGACTGTATACCAAAGAGATTGTAAAAAAGGGGAAAGGACCTACTTGTACAAAAATATTTATAGCAGCTCTTTTTGTGGTGTCAAAAAATTGGAAATCGAGGGGATGTCCACCAATTGGAGAATGGATGAACAAACTGCAGTATATGTTGATAATGGAATGCTAATGTGATTTATTTATTTAAGAAAAAGCTGGAAAGGTCTACATTAACTGGTGCAAAGTGAAATAAGCAGAACCAAGAGAAGAAAAGAAGGGAGACAATTTGGATCTTATCATTTCAGAAAATATATGTTGAAAACTGTTATCACATGTAATTGGGAAAATAAAATATCTGAACAAAACAAAAAGAAACCAAAAAAGAAAAAATAATAAAGTGGTATAAAAAGTCCAATGGGCTAGGAATAAATTAAAAAAAAAAAAAAAAGGCAACTTGTTGACTCAGTGAAGAGAGAGCCAGGCCAGGAGATGAGAGGTCCTAGGTTAAAATCTGGCTTAGGAATAGCTGTGTCAACCTGGGCAAGTGACTTAACCTCATTGTGTCTAGCCCTAGCCACATTCCTAGCTTGGAATCAATACTAAGACCTCAGGTAAGGTTTGGGGGCAAAGGCGGTGGGGAGAGAAAGGAAAAAAATGGTCACTTAAGTGCTGTGTTGGTCCCCAGGTAAAATAAAACAACAAAACAACAGAAAGACCTCCACCACCACTCTATATGGATTCTTTACTGAAAATTTATAGGATGAGAATTGCACAGAATGAGAAGATGATTTGGCTCACTTTTTCTTTCTTTTTTTACACATATAATTTTTTTCAAATTACTGGCAATACAAATTTTAAACATTTGTTTTCTAAAATTTTGAACTCCCAGTTCTCTCCCTCCCTCTTCAGTATGGTAAGCAATTTGATCTAGGTGGTACATGTGTGATCATGCAAAACACATTCCATACTGATCATGCCGTTGCTCACATTTTCCAAAGGTTGGGGGAAAGGCATGATGGAAAATGATTATGGCATTAAAGAAACTTTTAAAAAAATAACATTGCCACAATGAGCAAAAGTGCAGTTCTTATGGGAACAGAGGAAGTGTTATAATATTTGAAATGGAAATTTGTAGGTTTCCATGAAAGGTAGTTTCCATACTGATCAATGTAACTCCACTTCCTCCACTACTCTCTCAGTACTGAAGACTATCCCAAAAATTCTTGCCTATGTGAGAGCTTTACTAAGCCTAAACTATACATGATAGCATGCATCATTTTTTATAAAACTCTTTAATTCAATGAACTGAACTCCAATGTCAATGAAATTTAATGAAAACTATGTCTATAGGGAGGAGCTCGGCCTTGGTAGTTAGGAGACTTGAGTTCTGATCCCAGATCTTGCCATTCTGACTTCCATAATGCTCTGTGTACCGTGACAAGTTCCTTCTCTAGTCCTCAGTCTTCTCACATGAAAACAAGGCAGTGGGACTTGATGTCTAAGGATCCTGGAGCTAGAATGAATGTATGTCCCTAAAGACAGGAACTCTTCTGTTCCTTCCTATCCTCCCCTTCTACCCCAATGTAACAAGAGTAGTAGATATTAATAAAAATGACTAGCAACTTTAATACCAATTATTAACCAAGATTTGCTATAATGTATATATTTGATCTACAAAGACAGTTCAATGTCATTTTTAAAAAATATCACTTTACTTTGTGACTTTCACAATACAAGACTTGTGATAAAAAGGGCAGAGGAAACACTATTTTCCCTGAAATAGCATAAAAAAAATTAATTCCCAGGGACAATCTTCCCTATACAACAAACTAAAAGAGAACATAGACATCTTTCTCTACCTCAAAGATTTGTGAGGAAAAAACTTTTTAAGTTTTAAATGAATATGAATAACTATGATTATTAGTAAGTAGTGGCAAACTAAGCTAAAAACACTACAGGAATATTTCAATTTAGAACTTTTTTATTTAAGAGCAAAAATCAATAAAGGGAAAATCTGGCCAGGCCAAGTAGGCATAAAGCTCCAGGATTAGATTCAGAAAGACTGGAGTTCATATCTGATCTCAGAGATTTACTAGCACTGTGACTACAGGCAAGTTACTTAATCCTGTTTGCTTCAGTTTCCTCATCTGTAAAATGAGCTAGAGAAGGAAATGTAAAATCACTCCATTATCTTTGGCAAGAACTGAGATCACAAAGAGTCGGATATAACTGAAACAAGTGAACAACAAACCTAACTTATAAAATTATTTTTCAGATATTCATCAAATATTTTAAAGGCAGAATGGTTAATATAAATGGAAACTGTTCATTGAATATGACTTTATAGGCCTAGTAATGCTATTTTGAAGATAAATTTAGTCTCCTAAAAAGGAGGAGAAAAAAACACTTCACTACCTATTATCAGGGAGGCAACTAGGTAGCGCAGTTGAAAGTGCTGGGCCTCGAGTCAGGAAGACTCATCTTCCTGAGTTTAAATCAAGCTTTAAGACACTGTGTTACCCTGGGCAAGTCGCTTAAATCTGTTTGCCTCAGTTCCTCATCTGAAATTAAGCTGGAAAAAGAAATGGCAAACCACTCAAGTATCTTTGCCAAGAAAACTCCAAATGGGGTCACAAAGAGTGGGTCAGGACTGAAGACTGAAACAACTGAATAACAACAACATTCATAACCTATATCAGACTAGATAATCTCTAAAGGCTTTTCCTACTGTAAATCCTATAATCCCATAATCTTCACTTCATTCTTTATTTCTCCTTCTTAGGCTTTTTGCCTCTGACTTCAAAAGATAAGAGAATAGTGAAGTTAGTTATGTATCTGTGCTTCTAAATTTTATGCCCTGAAAACAGTAAAGTTAGGCAAATAAACCTGTGTTCCCCCTCAAGTGAGTTAAAGAGTTGGTAACTTGAAGCCAGAGCTACATGAAAAAGTTACTTGAAAAAGCATGTGCCAATGAACTCAGGTAGCTATCACAGAACTTAACAATTAAGAGGAAAATTCAGAATCATCAGTCTTCCAGCCCACAACATTAATTCACCTAAACAATACGTCCTACTAATGTTCATCCAGCCACTTCTTGTGGCAGGCAGACAGACTACCAGGTATGAAGTCAATTAGCTACTTATTAAACTGAATATCTTTTCAAAATTATGGATCTCCTCCGGCATCTAGCCTAGGCTCTCTTGAGTGTCAAATGGTTTATAATATTTGCTGTAAGAAATCCATTAATGAATGGGAAAAGACTGAAAAATGGTCAAAAGGAAAATATTCTGTACCTTTAGCCATACTTTGGGCAAAAGAATCAGAGCTTTGTTCTCAGGGTACAAAATTGAGCCTGCTTTACCCCAGGGTTGCTCCCTTCCCCAAAGCCAGGTCCCAAATGAATTCCTTTGCTGCTATATAGCCTCCTCAGGATGGTGCTCTCTAAGCAGGCAGCCTGCCAACCTTATTTCTCCAATACTCACCAGGCCTTTGGTATTTTCTAAGTAGATATCCTGGAGTATACTTTGTCCTCCACACATATTAGTCCTAAGCCAGGTGAATTTTCTCCTTGCCTACTCTAAGATGAGCTTTGGCCCAGGTGTCTGGGCCACCTCCTCCCTGCTGGTGTCTGCTTTATTGATGTCCAGCCCTGTCTGATTCTTTGTGACCCTATGCACCACCACACAACATGGGCTCTTCTATCCTCCACTCTCTCCCAAAGTCTGTCCAAGCTCATGTTCACTGCTTCCATGGCACAAGCTATCCATCACATCCTCTGCCCTCCCCTTTTCCTTTAATCTTTTCCAAAATCAGGGTATTTTCCAATGAGTCCTGTCTTCTCATCATGTGACCAATGTAGTTCAGCTTCAAGATTTGTCTTTCTAATGAATAGTCTGAATTAATTCGTTTAAGTAGTGATTGAATTGATCTTCTTGCTGTCCAAAGGACTCTAAAAGGCTTCTCCAGCACAATTTGAAAGCATTGATTCCATGGCACTCAGCTTTCCTTACAGTCCAACTCTTGCCCACCATACGTATCTACTTTGATTATCTAGACCTACGTCAGAAAGGTGATGTCTCTGCTTTTTAGTATGCTGTCCAGATCTGCCATAGCTTTCATTGCACCTGACCACTCACACCATCTCACTGCCAGAACAGGCTAATCCCTTATCGGTACAGAAATTTCATGATATCATAGAGTAGATTTCCTTGCTCATCCTGGCAACTATGTCACAGCTGCAAACTGTTCTGTCAGATTTGAAACTTTAACAATTCAAAACTCTGCCAAAATCAATACAATATAAGACATTGGCATTTCAGAGAGAGAAGATGGATAGGCAGAAAGATCTACTTCAAAATGTTATGTTGTGTTTTGAAGTTTTTCCAGGAATGAGATATTACTGAAGAGAGGTAAACTAAGTCATTGACCAGAAAACCTGTTTTTTCCCTGGGGAAAGTAGAAATCAGAAATGAGCTTTCCTGTGAAGGCCAGTCAGCTCAGAACCGAAACAACACAGTCAGGATCCATGAGGAAGTAACTCCCTTTACTGCCTCACAGTCCAGGATAAGATATACGATGTCGAGTCCCGGACCCCACGCTGGTGTAACCAAAAGAGCTTCCAGACGATAAAGTGTGCTCGCTTCATCAAGGTTACGTCTCGGTGATGAGCATTGTTTGCTTTGTATCTTGCACCCTATAAGAACTGCATTGTAATTTTAGTTCGGGGCAGCTTCACTAGGAACTGCCCTGGTCAGTAGGTACAATTATAATTAAATATTGGTTCCATTAATCTGAACTTCTGGGTGACTGGACTCGCTTTATGAAATGCACTACATTATTAATCACATGTTTTACATCAAAATTTACTTACCAAATTCCTGATAAAATGAAAGAAGCAGTTGTAAGAGGTATCAGTACTGGATATTTGATATCATAGTCTCCAATTCCACAATACCATTCCAGATACAATATGCAGTAAAATGCAATAGCTAAACTTGTGATCAAAAGGCTGATACCGACCAGAAGCCACCTGAAGGAAAAAAAGAAGTGAACAAATTAAAATAAACTTCAAAAATTTAGTCCATAACATAAAATCAAAACAATCTTCTACAAATTATCAATGAAAGAAAAACAAGAAATACTAAGGCTGCTGTGGAAAATAAAGCAGTCTGAAGACAAGCCCTGTTCCTGAGAACTTTGTAATTTTGTTGGGGAGCCAAAGAATAAAAACAAAAGAAGGAATTAAATAACAACACAAGGTAACAACCTTTGGTTACATGTACCAGTCAGAAAGAGAGGACAGTATTGCAGTTAACTATGAAAAGGAAACTAAGCAGGACAACCCTACACAACCAGATGAGCAAGGGGACAGAAGTGTTATGAAAATGTTGGGAAGAAAAGGTGTCTGGGAGGAGGGAACAGTGGCAATTCTAAAATATTGTAGAAACCAAAAAAAGATGAGAACACTGGGCCTGGTCTGAATGAAGTAAGAAGAACTAAGGAAGCATTATACACACAGACCTAGCAGATGAAAAAAACAAAAACAAAAACAAAAAACTATTTTGTTGTTGAGTAATGAATTTTAATGACTATACTTAGCCCCATAAAAGAGCTGAGAAAATGTTCAAGTTAGGACTATGTTCCTGGGATGTTAAATACAGTTGGATACAATGCATTGGTTAGTTTTGACAAATTGCTTTTAATTCTTTTTAAAAAAAAATATATGTTAAAAGGAAGGAAACTGAAGTTCAGGGAAATGAAGCTACTTTCCTAAGGTAATGCCACCGTATCCTCTGACTCCACTACCTGCCATGCCCTTCTGCCTCCCCATGGCACCCCTTTCCCCAAAATCATGGCCTAACCACACTTCTCAGGCCCTGGTCAGCCACGAAAAGCTCTGAAGCTTTTCTAAACAGCACCTTCTCACATTTAGGGAAAGGAGGAATCTTTTCCCTAAGTCCTAGAGATCTCAGTACTTACAGATAAGCTCCTCCTCTGAAAACTGGAAATCACTCAATGTTTTATTATTCTTTCTTCTCTATTCATGTGTCGTATTTGACCAAGGAAACTGTAAGATCCTCATAGGCAGGAACTGTGTTTGATATTTATTTTATATCTCCTATAGCTGCCAGTAAGTAGTTGCTGAACTGAATTTGACTTTTTAAAAGAAAAAACCCAAACCTAGACTCTTTTAGGAATTTTTTCATTCTGCTAAACAAAAATATCTTATTTTTAAAAAAATAAATCATAGGAAAAAGTACATATAGAGATTTGTGGAAGCAACATGTATAATGGTTAGAAAGCTGATCTTGGAATAAGCAAGATTTAAGTTTTAGTTCTACCTCTTACACACACAGGCCATGTGACCCTTAACCTCTCAGTGTTCTGGGCAACTCTTTAAAGAGCATAACTTCAGATGGGGCTGACCTGCATTTGGAAAGGGAGTTTCTTCCCTCAAGGAATTCCCTCTTCCTATGAAATTATAGGCTTTGTCCCTTTTTCTAGAGAATTATGTTATATAGTATGTAATATATAACACCTTATTTTTAAAAGATGTTGTTACACAAAAATGAGAAGCAATGTGAATTTAAGGACGCACACCTTTTCTCTTACATTAATAATTAGAGAAGATTCTCTTGGAGACATACCATGCAAATTATGCACTAAAAATGTATGGTAAAGAAAGGATTAAAATGGTAGTTGTCTCCAAAGTACACCACATAGTATAGTTGAAAAGTAGTAGTTTTGAAATGCTGGATTTATTTAAAATAAAGAGAGTTAAGATTATACAGAAATCCCAGTGGGATTTGGAAAAGGAATTTATGTTGTTTCACTTGTTGACAAAAGCAAATCATTAAAAATAAAGCAACATGTTCACTGAAATGTTTACTTACAAAACTAAATTTCCTTACCCACTTGTTTGTATGTTTTCTTTCACAGTTTTAAAAAATTCAACATAATATGTCACAACAATAGATGCCAAAATCCAAAAAGCAGAATGGATATTAAGTCTTGGAATGGGTTTTTCTTTTTTCTCAACAACTGTAGATTCTTCTGCAAAGAAGAAAAGGTTTTGTCCCATTACACTATAAAATGAGGCAACAGAGACCTATTTTTTAAAAAAAATACAACAATATTACTTCGGGTTAAAAACCTAGATTGTCTCTACAATACATGAAAGTAAATATTATAAAGAGTATCACTGATCTCATCCACCCCTTTCCCCCAACCCCCACCCCAAGACTTTTAAAATGAGAAAAGGAATATTATCCTCAGAATACTGGATTCATTTCATCCAAATAAATATTTTTGAGGCTAGTATCAGTTACACTTGGAGACCCTCATAAAAAAAGAAGACATCTTACAGGGATTATTTTGTCATATGAAAAATGATGCTGGTTCAATTTATCAGCTGCCAGAAACCTGAATCTTTATTAGAAAGTTAAGAAAAACAGGGGGAAATGTTGGCAAAATTAGAACATAAACTACAATAACCCCAAAACTTTTGTAACTTCCTTTTACTAATTTCTTGAAATTCTTTTTTTTTTAGTAAAGTAATTTCTAAGTCAATGGAAAAAATACTGGACTAAGGAGACTCTGGTTCTAGTCTTGGCTCACACAATTCTGGGCAAGTCACAAATTCTCTAGGACCTATTTACAAGATGATGAAATCAAATAGATCTTCTCTAAGTTCTCATTGCCTAAGGTCTAGCATTCTATGATTCTGAACACTTAATTTTTAAAATCAATCAGATCCTTGAGAGTCTCATGAAAATACGGGGAATTCTTTTATCTGACAGCTTTCAATGAAACAGATTCATATACATTCTTAAAATAAAAATCTCTAAGCATAACTATAATAACTATTACACTGAAAAAATAAGAACTTATCTATTCTCCTTTCCAAAATAAAAATTCTCAGTTTTCTCATATATGTGCTCATTTTTAAAATGTGAAATGTCATTTGATCTATGTTTAGGATGATAAATCAGGGCCTTAAAGGGCAAAGTGTGTATCAAATACTGATTTCTAATCCCATCTCTGTCACTAACTCACTAACTTCCTTATGGTCTTAAGCAAGTAATTTCACCTTTCTGGGGTTCAGTGTCATTTGACAAATATAAAGTAGGTGAGGACATAAAGAATTTTAAAGTCCCTCTTAATTCTAACATTCTATGATTCTTTGGTGATGGAAATATATTAAAAAATGGATTCTCTCCACATTCTATTAAATGCAATTCTAAAAATAAAGCAATATAGCTCCTCAGTGAGTCAGGAAATATTCATAAGACTTAATGAATAAATGAACAAAGTAAGAAATATTTAGTAATAATAAAATTTATGTAGCACTTTACATACATTATTTCATTTGATCCCCATAGCAACTCCAGGAGGTAGATGCTATCATCAAAGAAACTAAGGAAGACAGAGGATAAGTGACTTATCCAAGATCACATAGCTAGTAAATGGTATCTGAGGCCAAATTTGACCATGGGTCTTCCTGAATCTCAAGTTCAAGTGCTATGTACACTACATGGCCGGGTTGCTAAGAGCTAATTTATGTGAGAAAAAATTGTTAAATTTTCAGTGTAAGTATTTATAGAAATCAACAAATCAACAAATGCCATTAATCAGAGTTTGGTCTATTTGTTTTGTTGATTGTCTAGACCAGTGATTCCCAAAGTGGGTGCCACCACCCCCTGGTAGGTGCTACAGCTATGGGGAAAGGGGAAGATGACCACAGATGCATTTGGGAATGGTGAGTAACTGTAAGAAGGCGGTGATAGTATGTGACAGGAGGTGCTAAGTAATATTTTTTCTGAAAAGGGGTGGTAGGCCAAAAAAGTTTGGGAACCACTGGTCTAGACATATGAAAATGATGGAGAAAATGTTAATAATGCAGACTAAATTTAAAAGTGTGCCCTATGACATTTTCAGAGAGCCAGTTGTTAAACATTTACTGACATATCCCTGTTTAGTCTATAAAAATGAGCCATTTCAGGAACTATTCCTGAAATCCCTAGCACTCAGAATTTTATGGAACTAGAAGTTTGAGTTAGCATATATTTCCTACAAACAATGGTTTTTGCAATTAAACTTAGTCAACATTTGCCTGAAGAGACTCAAAAAACTGAGCCAGAGGGGCCTTTAGATATAATTTAGGACAACCCACTTATGTACATATGAGGAAACTAATATTCAAAGCAGTAATTTGTCCTAAACCACAGGGTGTAAGTTAATAGCAGCACCAAGACTACAAACCTGACCTAGTTACTAACTCAGCCTACTGCTCTCTAACCATTCTGCCTTTTGTCTACTAGCTTTCTTCACAAGGACAAAATTAAACTTCCAAATGAATTATTTTCAGAAAGCCTGCTGGGCATGATTCACAACTGAGTTCTGACATCCTTCTGAAAAATACAAAACCTACTATTCCAAATAACAACTCATTTAGATAGTTTGCAAATTACTTTTCTCAGAACAGTCCTGTGAAGTAATGTTGGTTCCAAGATCCCCATCACATAAGGAAACAGGGACAGGAGCTTAAGCATCTGGGAGGGCCAAAAACTCAAACTCTCAGTCCAGTGTATTTTCATGGAATCACAGAATTCTATTATTTGAAGGGGCCTTGTGGCTCTAAGGGCATAGTCCCTTCACTGAATGACCAGGAAAGGAAGGCCTATGTAAGGAGCTTGCCCAAGATCATTTGCTAGTCACTTTCTTCAAGACCCAGCTAAAAATCTCATCTACTGGACCACTTTAATTCTGGTGCCTTCCCTCTGCTCATTATCTCCAGTTTATCCTGTATACAATCTCCTCCTACAGTTATCTTCATATTGTCTTCCCCCAACAGAGTAGGAGCTCCCAGAGTGCTTTGCCTCGCTTTGTATCCCCAGAGCTTAGCACAGTGCCTGGCACATAGCAGGTACATGCTTACTGACCACAGGCCTTTTGAGAACTGTTTAAGTGATCCAGATCGCTCTTCCAGGGTGTCTCCAAGGAAATCAGTGCAGGATCAGGAAATTAAAAGGCCAAAAGCTTTTATTTAAACATATTCATTTTAAACAGAATTCTGACCCAGCTAGGACTATAATCATTTATATTTTTGTCACTTTAGGTTTGGCAAAGGTCTTTCCTAACCACATTTCATTTCATCTAGTAGTATAGATAGAAGCAAAAGAGACCAAGAGGTCACCAGCTAGGATCTGAACTCAGATCGACGCGCCCATGGCTAGTCCACTACCCCAGAGCTGCTTCCAAATTAAAAGACCTAGAAATGTCACTTGTGGGCGCATGACTTTTACTATCATCAGAATACAAAATGAGGAGAGCCTGGGTGAGGCGCCGAAGCGTCTCATTTTCCCAGCCTCCTCTGGGTCACGGCAACCGGCCCTTCTTTGGGTGTCAGTTACCCCACCTGTCGACCTGGACGTCTCTCCGTCCACTTCCAACACTCTAGGGGTCTGTCCTGTAGGGGGGATGCCGCCCTCTCCTCTAAGGAGTGGCTTCTTAAGGTTGCCCCGGACCCCAAAGACCTCGCACCCGTGGGGAAGAAGAGGAGGATTTGAAGCGCGCTCCTGGACGGATGGGCGGGGGCAAAGCAGGCGGCGCGTGCCCAGAAGAGGAGGAGGCGCGCGTTCCTCTGGGATAAACGGGAGCAGAGAGGAGAAGGTGCGCGCTCCCGCTGGGATGGGCGGGGGCAGAGAGGAGGAGAAGGCGCGCGCTCGAGAGGTGCTGGAGCCGAACTGAATTAGCCCCTGAAGGGGCGGGGCCTGTACATTCCTCCCCGGCCTCCAGCCCCAGTGGTCTGGCACCATGGAGGATGAGTGGACGGCTAGCAGACACCTTACCGGCCTCTGCCCCTAGGCCTCGAAGCGTCGAGGCCTCCAGCAAGGACTCGGCCTCCAGCTGGAAGCGCCGCCTCAGCTGCTGAAGTTCGCTTGTATCTAAAGCCGCTGCCATCTTGTCCCAACTCCGGAAATGACGTTATCGAGAGAGAACGCCTCGCTCTCAGCGGGTTCCGCCCACTTTCTCTGCGACTTGTGGTTTCTGGAGTTGTGAGGAAGCGCGAGAAAGAGCAGAAAAATCCTTGGACCCAAATAAATTATCCTCCCCCCAAAGAAATCAAATCAAATCAAAGAAATACCCTAGCTGTATTGTTTCCGAAACTCTTTAGAAGTTTAGGAGGACCTGAGTTCAAATTCTTCTAATATAAACTGGCTTCTCAAGGTATAAATTGCTTACAATTTCTTCTAATATAAACTGGCTTCTCAAAGTATAAATTGCTTACAATTACAGTTTTAAGTTGCATTTACTAGTTTTTTTTTTCCATCTTAGAATCATGTGTATTGGTTTCATGGCAGAAGAACTGTAAAGGAAGGCTTTGAGGGGTTAAATGACTTGCCCAGGGTCACATAGCTAGGAAGTGTCTGGGGCTAGTTTTGAATGGAGGCTAATCCACCGAATCACCTAGCTGCCCCCTATACTGATGATGTTTAAGAGTTTATTTGATTCCCTGTACTCCCCAGTGTACATAGTAATTTGATATTACTATTTAGATGTAATTAATTGATTTAAGTAACCATCGTATCATTAGAATTAGTTGTTTATTATTCAAGTTATTTATTAGTTGAATTATTATTCAAAATTCCTACTCAAAATAAAACAAAATAGCATCCCTATGTTGACGTCAATGTATAGGGCTGACTGGCAAATCAGAGCAGCCTGGAAGGCTCTACCACAGGATGGGCACAAATAAGGCATATGAACATTTGGAGTTTTTAGAGAGGACTATCACTGCTGGTGTGGGGGCTTGCTGAGCCCTTTTCAGGGCTGCTCAGCCACCTTTGGTGTCTTCCTTCACCCAACTCTCACCAAAGGCTCCAAGAAGCACTGGGGTGCACTGGGGCCACACCCCAGTAAAACTAGCTCAGCAGATGGGACAGCCCAGGCTGAGGGTGGCCAACAGCCCTCAAACCTGTGGGCCAGTTAGTGGGATGTCCAGTCCAAGCCGATGAGAACAGATTTTTGTCCCAAAGGCCATGATGTCATCTGAAGCAGATGCTGTGGAGCACTTAGAGTTAGGGTAGACATCAAAGATGGCAAGATCAGCTCCTAGATCCTAGTTGTTGGTCATCCTGACTTCTGTCTTCCTAATGGACTTTGATGACTGGAAGAGAGTGAAACACTGATGTTTTTGTGTAGCTCTACCAATAAAATCCAATTCTTGTACAAGTCAAAGCACTACCCCTTGATATCACTGAACCTCTTCAAAAGGAAGGATGAACAACATACAAATGTATTACATTTATTTAAAATTCAAATTATAAACTAGGGGCTGAGGCTCCAATCTCCCTGTGCCATCTTAATTTGTATGCTCTCCACACTCTTTAAATGTCTCTGTGCCCTGTTGATTGGGGAAAGAGCTCAGTCTGATGTCTTTTTGCCATCTCCACACAAACCTTTTGTCTGAAAAACAGATAGAAGATGCAGTGGATAACTTGGGGGGGTGGGCAGGAGAGGTACTCAGAAGCTCAGTATCTCATCCCTGCATTAAGAATTAATTGATGATTTTGAAAATCAGATAGGAAAACAATAAAAATTACATGATTCCAGCAGTAAAAGCAGAAAAACCCTCAAACTATAGCCCTCACTCATGTTAACAAACACTTAAAAAAGCTTAGGAATAGGTAAATCTTTCATACATATAATATATAGTATCAATTTAAAGTCATGATCTATTGAAATACTGGAAACCTTTCCAGTAAGATTAGGAGCAAAGTAAGAGTGTTTATTGTTGGCAGTAAGACAAAAAAAAAAAAATGAGAAGTAAGCAAAAAAAAAAAATTTATTTCTAGATGCAAACCCATAGATGGGCTACTTAAAGGTGCATTCCTTACTGGTAGGGGTTGCCTCTAGACTGATATTAATGCCCCTTACAACTAAAGTTTTGTGAGTCTAAAAGACTTAAAGATTGAATGGAAACAATACCTTCATTAAAGTAGCAAGATATAAAACAAAAATCATCAGCCTTTTTCAATTTTGCTAACAAAACTCAGCAGAAGGAGGTAGAAAACTACATTTTATTCAAAATTATCTATAAAATGCATAAAACTTCTGGGGTTTTAGCTAACAAAACACAGTTAGGGTTTATAGGAACATAACTATGAAATTCTACAGAAATAGAAGAAAAAATTTTAAGAGATGCTCATTGTGTAGGGTCAGGCTATACCACTGTTAGAGTGCCCTACCAATCAAGCCTCCAAAGGGTAACTTTGTAAAACTAAATAAAATAACAAAATTAATTTGGATGAATTTTAAAAATATCAAAATTCTTAAAGGTAATGAAAAAATAAAGTAGAAATGTGTGGAGACCAAAATAACCAGACCTCAAACTGTATTATAAAAAAGTAAGCAAGAACCAGAAGCAATCAAACATAGTAGCCTACTGTTAAGTGAATTTTGATTGCATACAGTGATGGGCAAACTACTGCCCATGGCCAGATGCAGCCCCCTGAAATGTTCTATCCAGCTGGGCAACATTATTCCTAATCTGACGAATACAATGAGTAGGATACAATTCAATGAGTTGCCTTAGAAACAGACTGACAGATGAGTGTTTCCTTTCCTTTGGCCCCCTCTTTAAAAAGTTTGCCCATCACTGGATAAAATGTTGAAACTTTTGTGAAAACAAAAATTGAGGAAAATCTTTCACACCCACTATCTCTGATAAAGGTCTGATATTTAAGGTATGTATAGAAACTGATACATATATAAAAACAAAAGTCATTCTACAATCATTAGTCAAGTAAGTAGTTTTCCAATGAAGAAATCCAAACTATTAAAAATTTTATAAAAATATATTTCAAATCAGTAGTAATAAAAAACGAAAATTTATCAATCCATAAATATTTTTAAACGTAAATTATAAAGCAGGCATTATACTAAGGTAAGCCCAGAGGACACAGAGGCATAAATGAAACTATCCCTACCCTCAAGGAACTTACATTATTCACAGTAAAATAAAAAAACAAATACAAGGTAATTGGGTAGGTTGGAAGGATTAAGGACAGTAGTAGTTGGAAGTGGCATTTGAGTTGAGTTTTGAAGAAAACTAGGGATGCTAAATGTGAGAAGAGAATGTATTCCAGGAATGAAGAAAGGAGGGAGAAGACAGTGTACAAAGAATGAAGATAGAATGTTGTATCTGAATAACAGTAAGAAACTTGGTTAGCCAGGACAAAGTAAAGTATAATAAGGAACTTTGGAACCAGGTTGTAAAGAGCTTTAAATGCTAAACTGAGGAATTTATATTTTATCCCAAAGGTTGCTACTGAAGTTTATTGAGTAGAAAAGAGGCATTTACAGCCTGTACTTCAGGAATATTGTTTTGGCAGCTTTGTGGAGTGGACAGAGACTGAAAACATGGAGAAAAATTAAAGAGGTATTACAGTAGTAAGATAAAAAGAGATAAAGGCTTGAACTAGGAGGATGACCATATTAGTGGAGAGAAGAGAACAACTCAGATTTTACCATCATATTGGCAAAGATGATAAAAGATAAAAATGTTAAATGCTAGATGGGATTGTGGAAAGAAAACAAGTTTACTATATTCATAGAGTTGTTAATTGGTCCAACCATTCTACAAGGCAATTCAGAATTATGAGAAAAAAGTAACTCACTCATATACCTACATAAAAGTGATTCACTCAGGGGGCAGCTGGGAAGCTCAGTGGATTGAGAATCAGGCCTAGAGACGGGAGGTCCTAGGTTCAAATCTGACCTCAGACTCTTCCCAGCTGGGTGACCCTGGGCAAGTCACTTGACCCCCATTGCCCACCCTTACCACTCTTCCACCAAGGAGCCAATACACAGAAGTTAAGGGTTTAAAAAAAAAGTGACTCACTCATATACTCAAAGAAATCAAAGACAGAAGGAGAGGTCCCCTATGTGCAGGAATATGGTAGCACTGTGTGTTTAGCAAAGAGCTGAAGACAAACTGGATGAGAATCACTGGGAGAATGAGAATGATTAGATAATTATCCATTGCTCCCATTCTTAAAACCCTTACTATTCTATTTCTTCCTATTTCTCTATACCTATATATCACCTCCCTTTTTCAACCAAATGCCTCAAAAATGCTGTCTACCCTTGTTGCTTCTCTTTCTTCTCAACGTTTTATAGTCTAATGTCAAATCTCATAACTTAATTCTAATTGCTCTTTCTAAAGTTACCAGTTATTATTCTTCAATTTCCAAATCTGTTGGCCTGGACTCTGAATATATTTGCAGAAATAGTATGAGTCTTTTGTGTATGTGTGTGTGTGTATGTGGGGATACAAGTTATAATACTTCAATAAATATTCCTTTCTAAGAACAAATTAAATCTGGCTAATTGATATTAATTGATAATAATGGAAGGAAACATACCACTTATGAACTATATAGCATCATAGAGTCACTCCCAACCCTTCAGAGTTACCTTTAGAATATTGAGGGGAAAACTGATAGCCATGCTCCGGAGATGCAACTTACCAGTGCAATCGGGAGTTTGGGATAGTGACCAGAAGAGCTTTCACTACATGTAAAGAGAGGAAATTGATCTAGATCATTCAAAATGTCCCTAGTTGTGTGGCCCAGGGCAGGTCACTTAACCCACATTGCCTAAGCCCTTACCACTCTTCTGTCTTGGAACCAATACATAGTATTGATCTAAGTCGGAAGGTAAGAGTTTAAAAAAATAAAGTAGCCAAAGCTCTTTGCTTATAGTGACTTTGTAAGAGAGAGAGCACAATTGTTATTATTCACATTTTAAAGAAGAGGAAACCGTCTTGGGGAGATGAGGTGGCTTGTTTAGGATTATACAGGCATTGAGGGTGAACTAGACAAGCTTTTTGGTAGCATAAATACCATTTCAGTTTTCTGTTTTATTTCCTTTAATGCAAAGTTTATTAACAGATATGCTTTTTTGCCATTTCCATAATAAATGTGAAATTAATCATTCAAAAATTTTTAAAGAAGGAATTCCAACTCAAAGCAATTGTTTTCCCTAGCCTTTCCAGCAATATCTTATTAAACAAAGGATTTAACAGTTGAACAGATCATATCACTTTTCCCAACAGTACCTCTCTTTTCATTTTTCTTAGTTTCCCAAAGATGCCCTGTTCACCTTTCCAAAATCTACCTTACCTCTCTTCCCATCCCGCCCCTCATGCAATTCAAGTACAGGCAAGAGTCTGTTGCTTATATGGACTACATTCCTTCTATCAAATGTACTATTATATGTATTGTCTCCTTCCTAAAGGGTCAATTCAGGGTTGGCTGGTAATTCAATATGCCCATGAGAATTCAACCTTGACTTCATGAGTTTGTGTATGTGTAATGTGCAGATCAGATCAGGTTTTCCCCCTTTAATGGTTTCAGGGGATTTGCATTTGGTCCCAAGGAGCTTTCAGCTTCTTTTCCCAATGTTTTCAATGCAGCTCACATTGATGATATTTAAAGAAGGCTGGAGACAAACACTATCAATTTGCTTCTCCTCCATTTCTGTATATCCAGGGTCCTTGGCAAACTATCAAGCAGGAGCATTGTGAGAACAATCTGAAATCCTACCAATGTGTAAAAAGTTGAAAAAGAAAATGGAATGGAACGGATAAGACAGAATGAGGAGGTTGGTTTAGAACAGTGATTCTCAAAGTATGGTCTAATGGATCTGTTTGGTTTTCTGAGTCCCTTTCAGAGGGTCTACAAAGTTAAAATTATTTTCATAATATTACTAAAACATTATTTGCTTATTAAAATACTCCTTTTCCAACTATGTAACTATGTAATACAAGATTTTCTTCAGTCAAAACAATATATCACAACAGATTGAAAGCAAAAATAAATGAGAATCTAGTTGTCTTCTATGTAACCAGACATTAAAGAGATTTACATAAATATGTAAATATTGACACACTTAACTTTTTTGTTTTACAAGATAGTTATTTGTAACAATTTTACTTATATTAAAACAAAATAGCTTCATATGGTTTTTTCAGCTTAATAAACATTTTTAAATTTCAGCTATTTTAATTTTTTAATGGTAAATATTGATAGATATAACCTCTATGACTGAAACCTTTTTTTAGAGAGAAATGATTCAGATATTTATTGAATAATTTTCATGAAGATAGGGTAAATTATTTCAGATTTCTCTAGACTAAATAATACAAAATTTTCAACCAAAACCCAAAAATTTTGGGGGGAAACTCCTCAATACTGTGATAATTGAGATTAAACCTACCTGCCCACCTTTAGATTTAATAACCAAAGGTGAAAACATCCCCACTTAACTCACAAGTTGGGTGGTCTGTTAGAATGAGTAACAAATCAGAATTTATTGACTGCCTCCTGGGCAGTCCTAAGAAAAGTGTCTGTCAGGATTGGACATGCAAACTAAAAGGACAGGAAGTGATGTAAAAGAGGCCCCTTTAAAAAGAGAGAGTTGAATGAGCCAGAGTGTTTTCTTGTTCATTGCTGGGACCTGGAGGAGTGCTGGACCTGGGACCCTGAGGCCTTGGTGAGACTACTCTTAAAAATCTCTCTTAGAACTACACATGGTGAGTGAAGAAGGCTGATTCCTTTAACCTCCCAGGAGGTACTGGCCTCCGGGAGGCTCCCTTGATTGGGAGAAGCCCTTGTAGCTAAAACGCTTGTTTATTGACTTTTAGGCTCTGGCTAGGCCTCTGGAGCCCTGCCGGAGTAAAGCCCAGACTTAAATACAAACTTCTTATTCTACCCTCTTCTCATCTCGCAACTTCCACTCTCTCCTGTATTTTGTAAATAAACTTCCATAAAAGTTATTTTGACTTAAGGTTATTTTTAATTAGGAATTGATAATTATTCAATTCCCCTGAGACCTAACCTTTTAATATTTACCCAAACTCCTTTTCACCCCTTACAATACTTCTTAAGAATGTAAATGCAGAGGGCAGCTGGGTAGCTCAGTGGATTGAGAGCCAGGCCTAGAGACGGGATTTCCTAGGTTCAAATCTGCCCTCAGACACTTCCTAGCTGTGTGACCTTGGGCAAGTCATTTGACCCCCATTGTCTACTCTTACCACTCTTTTGCCTTGGAGCTAATACACAGTATTGACTCCAAGCTGGAAGGTAAGGGTTTAAAAAAAAATTAAAAAAAAAATAAAAAAAGAATGCAAATGCATCATGAGATCAAAACGTTTGAGAACCACTGGATTATTTTATAGATCCTTCCAGTTCTAAAATCTTGTGATCTATAAAATGAGGATAGCAAGCTTAGGCAACATGGCATAGTGGCATAGTCAACCCTGGAGTCAGGGAGCCATGGGTTTGTGGCCTGCCTCTGAATATCTTTGGGACCATAAATGTATTTTGGATCACTCTTTAATACTAAATTACAAATTAGTTGCTCATGTACAACTATAGAGGGAATTCCCACTCTGGGAGGCCCTACAGCCAGGAATTCATCAGTCTGCACCAAAAATAAAAATACAATCACAGGATTGTTATTATCAACTGAGAAAATATATAGGAAAATGCTAAGTATAAAGTATTAAAGGATGCTCAGCTATAACACCACAATCCCTCAGGATAGAAATAGATATGTTGTTATAAATTCTAGAAAGGCACTGAACCTCAAAGCCTTGCAGAAAGCTACACCTAAGGGGAACCTCAGGAGGACTCCAACAAGGGACAAAATGAGTCAGCATCAATATAGTAGTGCTATACCTTACATTTATGCCCACTTTTTAATTTTATTTTTAAATTTTTTATTTAATTAATTTAGAACATTTTCCCATGGTTATAGGATTCATGTTCTATCCCTCTCCTTCTCCCACCCCCTCCTATAGCTGACACACAATTCCACTGGGTTTTACATGTCATTGATCAAGACCTATTTCCATATTGTTGATATTTGCACTAGGGTGCTCGTTTAGAGTCAACATCCCCAATAATATCCCCATCCTCCCATTTGATCAGGCAGTTGTTTTTCTTCTGTGTTTCTACTCCCACAGTTCTTCCTCTGAATGTGGGTAGCGTTCTTTCTTTCTCATAGGTCCCACATAGTTGTCCTGGATCATTGCATTGTTGCTAGTAGAGAAGTTCATTACATTCGATTTTACCACAGTATATACGTCTCTGTGTATAAAGTTCTTCTGGTTCTGCTCCTTTCACTCTGCATCAGTTCCTGGAGATCATTCCAGTTCACATGGAATTCCTCCAGTTCATTATTCCTTTTAGCACAATAGTATTCTGTCACCAACAGATACCACAGTTTGTTCAACCATTCCCCAATTGAAGGGCATTCCCTTGTTTTCCAGTTTTTTGCCACCACAAAGAGTGTGTAAGCCCACTTTTTAAATAGGAAGCTTGTGCATAGAAATGGAGAGGGTGGCCTTGGGCTAAAGGAAATTTTTTTATCATTATTATTCTTTCTATATCTTCTCAATAAATGTCTTTTTCTAAAAGCTAACAGAGCTCTATTGCTTCAATCAGTCATCAATCGATAGGCACTTATTCAGTGCTTACTACGTGCCAGGCACTATGCTAAATTTTGCAATACAAAAAAGAGGAAAAAGACAGTCTCTGCCCTCAAGAAGCTTACAATCTAATGGGGAAAACACATGAAACAAATATATACAAAAAAACTATATATAAGATAAATAAGAAATAATTAAAAGAGGGAAGGCACTGGAATTAAGAAGAATTGGGGAAGGCTCCCTGTAAAAGGTGGGATTTTAGTTGGGACTTAAGAGAAACCATGGAGATCAAAGAAAGTGTTCTAGGTATGGAGGTCAGCTAGAGAGAATACCTAGAGCCTGGACATGGAATATCTTGTTTATGGAACAACCAGGAAGCTAATGTCACTGGTTCAAAGAATATGTGTCAGAGACTAATATATAAGAATGTAAAGTTAGGAGAAGGGGACTAGGCTATTCAGGACTTTGAATGCCAAACAAGCATTTTGTGTTTTATTTTGAAGGTGACAGCCACTGGGATTTATTGAGGGAAGGGTGATATGACTGAACTTGGGCTTTAGGAGTGGTGCTTTAGTAGCTGAATGGAGGATGGATTGGAGTGAGGAAAGAGTTGAGGCAGGGAGACCTGCCTGCAGACCATTGCAATAATCTAGGCTTGAGGTGAGTCTGGTCATTTCAGTGGAGAAAGGGGGGCATGTTTGAAAGATGTTTCAAAGGTGAAATTTGCAGTCCTTGGCAACAAATTGGATATTGTGATATTGGAAATTTGGGAATCCTTGAACTTATTTTAAATATACCCTTCGATATCAATTTTATTTGTAACAATATGGAAGGTGAGAGATAGTGAGGAACCCAAGATGATTCCTAGGTTGTTAGCTTGTGGGCCCAGGAAAATGATATTTCCCTCTATAGTAGTAATAGGAAAGGTAGGAGGATGTGAGGGTGTAGGGGTAAGGATAATAAGTTGTGTTGTGGACATATTGATTTAAGGTAGGCAGAGATTAAAAATTGTAGGTCAGCAGAGATTGGGGCAGATGGAAATAAACAAGTTTAGTTGTCTTTTTTCTCTCCCACTGTAAAATGGGTGGAAAAGGAGAACTGGGAAGAGAAGGAAGTAAAAGGTTGAGTTGGGAATCATCAGCATAGAGATGGTAATGCTTGATAATGGGGAACATACTAAATAACAGCTCATGTACAACACTACCAGGAAAGCAGCTACTCAGGTTTGCTCTCAAAACCCTGAAGGAAGTAAGTTAGATATTCTGAAGACTCAACCTTCCATTAGGCTAGTGAGGGTGCTACATTCATTTTTTCTTATATTGGTGATCCAACTTGTCTAAAGTTACCAGTATATACAATATAGCATATCTACATAATTATAACGTGCTATACTAAATTTTGTTCTTTTCCCACCTTTCTTGTTTAAACTCAAAATATTAACTGAGCTTACCTAACAGGGTAAATGGGAACTTCCTCTTTATTCCACTGAGATGATTCTCCATATATCCCCAACAACTCAGTGGTCACAGGAAACCAAATAATACTTCTAGCTGCTTTCAGTACCTTTTATCTCCTCCTCTTCCCAGTTCCCTTTCTCCACCCACTTTGCTGTGAGTGAGAAGCAAGACAACCAAACTTGTTTACTTCCATGTTTCTCCCACAATTCTAGATCAATAAGGACCTAGGACAGGGCTTGAAATTGAATCCATTCTGTATTATAAAATGCATTAGCTTTATGACAGCCATCTCTATTGCTTCTTTGCTTACTACAAGGCTTATTGCTATATTCCACATGGCTAATTTTAGAAATCTAAAGTCCATATAATCCCTTTCAATTCAAGATATAATAGATGCCACATTATGTCCTATGCACTGAGGGAACCTCAAAGATGAGCAATGGCTCAGTCCCTACCCACCTAAAGTTTACATTAAAAAAGAACCAGTGTGGCAATGCACAAATTAAATAGGATCCAAATATACATTCCTTATTTAATTAAGCTAGCTGGACTCTTGTTTGATTTTTTTATTATTGCACCCTAATTCAAATTTAAAGCCAAATCTTAGAAGGAATGGTGTTGAAAACTTCAGTTTAATTCTTGGGGGATTTCTTCCTCACCAAACTTTCAATATTTACAATGGAGAAACTCAATATATTGCATAACATGAGTTTTTTTCCAGAAGTTGATGGTTGGTGGAGCAGGTTTGGGTCAATAAGACAGAATTGCAGGAAAGCTTCCCTTTCAGAAGGAGCTTATACAATACCTGCTCTGTGGGTAAACAAAGAACTAACCTTTACATCAGTGTCAGCCTTTCAGCTTTAAGGAACATATGTATTTTCCATGTAATTACAATTAAAATTACAAAAAGGGCTTTTTAATAGCTTTGTTATCAAGAAATAAATTAAGGTATCCCTTGAAATCCTAGTTAACCAAAGGAAAAAAAGAATCTGAACTACTGTTTTCACTCTAAGAGAAACAAAGAAACCTTTATTTCCCTGGGGCACCAATGTTTTCCTTAGAACCCTTCTACCTAGTAGTTTCAAAACAAAGCAAAATAAAATAGCCTTTAATGAAGCCAGACAAAAATGACTGTCATAAGTTCAATCATCTGTCCTAGTTAAGTGAATGAGGAAAGAGTTTGCTGGTTTTCTGAAGACATTAAAAGGATGCGATTGGGATTTTTGACACAAAGCTGATAGAATGGGCTCCATCAGATATTTTCTGTAAGAGACAGATAATCAAGAAATACAGTGCCTGTTATAATTTGTTTGAACATGGACTTATCTAATTTGAAATTCTTGTTGACAAATGGCCAGTATTTCCAATGGACTTTGGAGACTAAATTCAAGCAGTCTCTCTGCAAATTCACAAAATTATACTTAATGAATTAATCTTCAACTTGTAAGGGATGAAGGTAAGATCTGGTTCCCATCCCACCTAAGCTAATTGATATAATCACAACATGAAATGGGCAAAATCAGAAGTAATGAGAAATTGATCTGCTAAGGAAGTCCCTGCCCTGTTATCCCTTTACCAGTAAGAAAAGAGTGTTCAGATTGAATCAAAAAATAAGTTTGGCAATAGATGACAAGACTGTTCATTTCCCTGGTAGTCTTACAGCCTGCCAACTTAAGAGGCAGTTGAGACATTTGATGCAGGGATCAATTTTATGGAGTATAACCCCCAAGCCCCTCCAAGAGGACACAACAAAGAGAAAGGATTTTTTTCTCCTCCCCATGTCACATACAGTGGAGCTACTTTCCAAGGAGGAGATAGAGCATACAGGGGAAAGCCCACCTTCAGACACACTGACCCAGAGAGTCAAGGTTCAAGGCAAGAAGTAGTTTCAATGAGTAGAAAACAGAACCAGTTGTAGATTCAAGAGAGAATTCACCTGAGAATCCCATTAGACTAGAAAGGCCATCAGGTCTCAGCAGTACCTGAAGTTTGCTTTGGCTAGACCAAATGGTCCCCAAGATTTCAAGCTAATAGGATTTGGAAGTCATCTCTATTCTTTTTTTTTTTTTAATAGGCAAATAAATCGAGGCCTAAAGTGATTAAGTTATTAACACAAGGCCACACAGGTAGTAGGTTAACAGAGATAGAATTCAAACTCGGGTTTTTTTAACTTTAGATACAAAGCTCATGATAGCACCATAGTTATCAGCTCTAACATTATTCAATTCTCCCTAATATATTGTATAACTAGACCTATTAGATTTCAGTTCAAAAAAGTTATAAAGTATTTAATAAATAGGAAGCAGAATGAATAGTTTGAGATATGTATCATATCCTTAAAAGGCATTGCTAAGGGGGCAGCTGGGTAGCTCAGTGGATTGAGAATCAGGCCTAGAGATGGGAGGTCCTAGGTTCAAATTTGACCTCAGGGGGGCAACTGGGTAGCTCAGTGGAGTGAGAGTCAGGCCTAGAGATGGGAGGTCCTAGGTTCAAATCTGACCTCAGGGGGGCAGCTGGGTAGCTCAGTGGAGTGAGAGTCAGGCCTAGAGACAGGAGGTCCTAGGTTCAAACCCGGCCTCAGCCACTTCCCAGCTGTGTGACCCTGGGCAAGTCACTTGACCCCCATTGCCCACCCTTACCACTCTTCCACCTATGAGACAATACACCGAAATTAAGGGTTTAAAAAAACAAACAAAAAAAAAATCTGACCTCAGACACTTCCCAGCTATGTGACCCTGGGCAAGTCACTTGACCCCCATTGCCCACTCTTACCACTCTTCTGCCTTGGAGCCAATACACAGTATTGACTCCAAGACGGAAGGTAAGGGTTTAAAAAAAAAGGCATTGCTAAGTCCAGCTTCTTTGAATATAGTTTTTTTTTGTGTAATAATCCTGGCTGAGATAGGCTTGAATGGTCCTATGATCCTGCTGTAGAGGGAGACCTGATTTCAGAATGGTGGAGAGCCTTAAGATAAAGAAATGGAGAGGCCAAGTGAGTCAAAATGCTGACTTTTAACAGGTGAGCCTTGGGAATCAAGAGATTTGTGGGGAAAATTAACATGTCATTTGATTTCTAGAGCCTGAACCCTAGAGATTGATAAGGGTATGTGCACATATGTGTCTCTTATCTACTCCAACTGATTTTAATCTCCTGGAGGTTTTATTTTTATTTTTAAGAAGTATTTATTAAGTGCCTATCATGTCCTGGGCATTGTGCTAAGCACATTTGTCCATATTATCTCATTTGATCCTCATAACAGTCCTATGAGCCAGGATGCTATTATAATCCCTATTTTGTAGTTGAGAAAACTGAGACAGAGGTTAAGTGACTCACCTTGGGTCATATAGCTAGTGTCTGAGACCAGATTTGAACTCACTTCTTTCTGAATCCAAGTCCAGAGCTTTATCCACTTACCTACCCTGGCTGCCTCTATGGGACAGAATTCTCTTTTGTAGCTAAGAGTCCCAGGCTTCTTGGGCTCAGTCCCAGGGTCGCTGTTCTGTTCCCTCTTTGACCCCAAAGCCACCTCTTGAATTCCTCCTGTCGCTTCTCATTCTCTGCCTCCCACACAGGGACAGTTATTATACCCCAAGCATGTTGTTGTAACTGATTCTAGGTGACCTAGAGATCTATATTGTTGTAACAGTAAACCTAGAGGTAACATTGCAAGTGTCTAGGGCCTTCTGAGACACTGAGAGGCCATTGTTGTATTTATTGGAAAGGCAATAGAAGTCTATTCATGGAGGTCAGAGCCCTGCTGACCCTCTCAAAATGAGTTTGGTTAACACATCGACGATTTAGGTCAGCATTTCTGAAATGGTGTCCTATAGAATCCTCAGGATTTGAAAGATTCTGGGCAGGTACAACAGAAAGTTAGGTCTCCTTGATGACATTGTTGGACAACTCCATGGATTAGTGGTATTCTGTGAGTAGACCTTGAACAAGTCACTTCACCCTGTTTGCCTCTATTTCCTCATATTTAAAATAAGCTGGAGAAGGAAAATGGCAAACCACTCTAGTATCTTTGCCAAGAAAAATCCAAATAGGGTCAGTTAGACATGATGGAAATGACTGAATAACAAAAATCCTGGGCTATCTCAAAGCTATTCCATATTCCTGGCTCTCATATTTCAGGATTTATGGGCTCTATTAACATTTTTTTCAAGCCCCTATGTGATTCATGGTCACCAAGTATCTTTCCTAAATAGTTAAAAGTTATATATGTAACACACATAATGTGTATATTATATATATAATACTTAAAATTCTATTTGTGGTTAGCTCTTCTCATCCCAAAGCCCATTTAGCAGGTGCAGAACATTGAAACTCTCACTCCAGTGAAATTTAGAATTCAATATAAAGTGACACTTTTCCTCTGAGCAATAAAGGGAAATGTAATATGTTCTCTATCCCTGGATGACTGGGCAGAAATGTTGAAGACATGTTCTGGTTATTTCTTGAAAGCAGTTAAGAGAAGAAAGGGATTAATGTTGAATGCATCAATTGTGAAAGCTGCAAAGCAGTTGCAATTTAGAGTATATACTCCCAGCTCCTTTTCTGGCCCTTTACTCAGATTTAATATGTTATCACTAAATTCCTTAATAAAGGGCTGCAACTTGAAAAGCACTTCATTGTAACCAACTGTATTCAGGGAGAACAAGCAGTATCACCTGCTGATTCTGTTGGTCTGAATCCACTGTACAGATGGAGTGGGATTATAGCACCAGATGGGAGGATCAGTTTTCAATGAAAGAATAAAGAAAAGAACTTCTGTACATTGTTCATTGCTCTTGTTCCTAGAAATGCATTAGATGGAGGTTGATTCCCTAAAGCTCTTAAAATTTTTATCCAACTATAAAAAAATGCTACTAAAATCAGACTGCAGTCCATGCCAAACAAACCAAAAATTGTATCTTTTCTTTTTTTGTTCCTCAAAGCCAGTTTCAAAGCAGCCTAAGATTATAATTTCTAACTAAATTGTTTTAAGTGATTGAATCCTGTCAGGTTCATGTTTGATTTCAAAGGAAAAAATGAGAAGTTGCCAAGAACAAATGTGAAAGGTTTTCAAAATAAGTAACTGAGGAATATAAAGAAATTTTTTAAAATTTTGGATAATGGAAATAGATCTGGGAAGAGGGACTATACACCTTAACTAAATCCACATTAAATATTTTTTAAATCTCTCTGTAATCATAGGCCAATACAACCTAATCATAGGGATTAAGGATTTTTAAAAGTATTAATTAGTAATTATTTAGTCACTGTAAGGGTCTGTGATTTTGTCACTGCAGGTATTTCTTCCACTGAAACAAAATATAAACCCACAATTACTTGGTAGAATTTTAAAAAATATTTATTTTATTGATTTTTTTTGGTCTTTACATTTCAACCCTACCCGCCCCATCCCTGATTTAAATTTTCCTTGTTACTGACAAAGAAAAACATGAAGCAAAAATATATAACACAGTGTGGCACTAGATAAAATGTAGTCTTTTGCCCTAGTTAACTCCTATCTCGGCTAAGAAGTTTCATTATCTTTTCTAGAACCTTCATTTGTTTTCAATTACTAAAAATTCCTTTTAGTAATTATTTTGTCATTACTGTAGTTTTTTGTATAGATTGTTTTCTTGATTTTGCTTATTTTTCTCTGCATTAGTTCATACAACTTTTCCCACTTTACACTGTGTAAAAGGCATTTTTGGTTTTCTTTGAGTTCACACTTGTGAAAAGGGAATCCTTTGTTCTCTCTGCTTAGTTAACACATTTGTTGGTAATAACTTTGAATCAACACAAGCTTTAACTAGGTGGGAGAAACTTAAAAACCACTTAGTAAGTTCACCTTACTTGATGCTAGCTGAGAACAAGCCAGAAATTTAAGAGTTTACACTCAGAAAGGTGTGATTCCAAAGGTGGGAACTCAGACAATTTGGAAGCTGTCATTGGCCCTTGTGAAAACGGTCAGGGACAGGAAACCATCATAAAAGCTATGAAGGCAGTGTGGTAAAGGTGGTCTCTGATGAAGGGGCTAGTAGAGTGTGAACGCCAAGAAAAGAGTCACTCCAAGAAGGAAGTTGGCTTCAAGAAGGTTGACTCAAAGAAAGTAGGCCTCAGGAGTCACCTTCAGCTTCAGTCATTGTCTTGGGTGAGTGGATAGATGGTTTCCCTTCCTGTCTTCTGGAGATAGTTTAATTCTGATTGAAGGTTAACAAGTTCAGGCTGAGCCAAGCACTGGAACAGTATTTAGGTAGATAGGTTAATGCCTTTCTACTCTTGTATTTCTCTACTTTATAAATAAAAGGTTTATAATTTTCATATATTTAGCCAAACCATTAATTTTAACACTTACAACATACCTTGATTAATCATTTCTTAGTGTTTAATATTCTATTATCATCTTTTTGTTTTGTTTTGTTTTTAGTCCTTGCCCAACCCATGGATTCCCACTGTGTCTCCAGTTTTTTGCTAGTAGAGAGTGATGCTGTGAATATTTTGGTATGATTAGACCTTAAATTCTACGTGCTTGCCTTGGAATATACTCAATGTCCAGTAGTGGACATATATACTCCAGACCACTGGTCTGGTTTTCAGTCCAGTTCTCATAGTCATAATGCAGGGAAGTAGCATGTGGAGAAGGGGCTAGTCATCCCCATCAACTGTCCACTAGCTGGTACTTAGACAGGATGTGGCAAATGTTTGGCAAATCACACTACCCTCACAACTGAATGGAGAAAGCCCAGCCCCTTTAGTCATCACTCTGGGAAGCCCCCAAACTTTGTGGATCTGCATTCTGGAAATTGTCTCAACTGGTGCAGCCCTACCTTTTCAGCAGGCCTGGAAAATTAAGTTCTTACTACCAAAGCCCTTAGTACTATCAAATGCTTCAAGACCAGAAACAGGTATTTTTATTATCTATTTTGCCACTGTAGCCTAGGTACTATGGATTCATTCCATCCCACTTGCAGCTTTATGTGTTATCTCCTACATGTGAGCTCCTAGAAAGCAAGGACTGCCTTACTTTCCTATTTTTATCCTCAGGTTGGCTTAGTGTTCTACATATGGTTAAAAGCTTAAAAAATCCACTTTTTATTCATTACTGGGTCAAAGAGTATGGTTTTTTTTCCTTTTAAATTTCACATTGAAATCCAAAGCAGTTGGATCACTTTGCAGCTTTACCAACAATGTACTTTGGGTAACAATGTGCCTGCCTTTCCCAGTCTCTCCACCATTGATTGTACCTATCTTCCATCATCTTTGTTATTTGCTGGGAACAAAGAAAAAACCATGTTTCAATTTGCATTTCTATTACTATTCATGTAGTCATTTATGCTTTACAGTTCTTTAGAAAATGTTGTGTCCTCAATGATTTTTTTTTTTTTGGTCTTTACATTTCAACCCCAAACTCATCCCTGATTTAAATTTCCCTTGTTACTGACAAAGAAAAACATGAAGCAAAAATATATAACATAGTGTGGCACTAAACAAAGTGTAGATTTTTGCCCTAGTTATCTCCTATCTCTGCTAAAAGGAGAGGTTTCATTATCTTTTTTCAGTGCTCTCTATTTTTTTTGAATTTCAAACCTTTAATGTTCTGTTTTGATTTTATTCATGTAAAAGCTTTAAAATCTTATATGGTCAAAACTGCCTATTTTATTTTTTATGAATTCTTTATTACTTATCTGGTTAAGAATTCTCTCCCTAGTCTTAGCTTGAAAGGTACCTTCTAGGCCTGCTAAGCCTCTTGTATTCATGTTGTCTATTCATTTTTAGCTTGTGTTATATGGTGGGAAATGTTGATCTAAATCTTGTTTATGCCAAATAGCTATAGTTTCCCTAGTAGTTCTTTTAAAAAATGAATTTTTCCTCTGGTAAATTGTGTTCCACTTGTTTCCTGCTAATGTTTCTGATCTACTTTTTTAAAAATGAAGTATCAAATAGTTTTGTTTTATAAAATGCCATGCCCTTCCCTTCCTTGCTTATTCTTTTTCTTATTTTGGGGGGAAGTTCTAGATATTTTGAGGACAGATGGCATTTTTAGAGTTGTTGTAACTAAAAAAGTAATAATCTGGGGCCAGTCTGGTGATATACTGTTTTAACTTAGTCTCATTCTTGACACACATCTATTGCCAGATTTGTGTTCCAAGCATTCCAGTTCATGTTCCACTGTTATAACCTTAAAGATCAAGCAAGTTACTTGCCACTACGATAAGGCATCAAAAGACTTCTGATGAAGATTAAAATAAAAAATTGGTAATAAAATCAAAGAGGAGAATAAAATTCTATGTTTTGGAATGAAGAGGGAAAGACTTTCATGCCATCTCAGTTTTTATTGTTCCTTCCTAACAACCACAGGAAAGGGAAGGGTTAAATATTTCTATTTCACAAAGAGTGAATACAAGCTTGAGTCTATAGTTTTTTTAGAAATAGGCATTTTGTTTACTGTAATAAGCCAAACCCATGTTTTATAAGTTTATAGAACCAGATGAAACTAGGTTGTTTTCACAAACTTATGTTTTCTTAAGGGACTTGCCTAGGATCACATAACCATAATTATGTCAGAGGGTCTTAAACGGAACCCAAAATCTTCCTAAGTATTGTCTTTTCAGAACCACCCAACCATTATATCCCATCTCCCTGGGTATCTAGGTTAAAAAAAAAAAACCCACTACTCAATATTTCTAGTGTAGGGGGGAAAAAATTTTACCCTATCCTAAGATTCAATTCTCTCCAGCATCTGAGCAGTCTTCCCAACCCTGAGAATGTCCTTATCCTTACCAGAATAGAGAATTCTTCCAACCCTGAGAATGTCCTTATCCTTAACAGAATAGAGAATTCTTTTCCCTATGCTATTAGCTTTGGGACATTTTCCTCTTTAGGAAATACCTCAAGTTCAGAATGATGCTACCCACACTTTGCCAAGAAACCTTTCCTAGATTCTGCTCAATTTTAAATTACAGACAAAAAGTACCTGTTATTGAACTGTCCACGACAACTCTTCCAGTCCAGGCCCAAGTCAAACATATACAACTTCAGGAGAAGAATACTTGAATATATAAAAAATCTGAAGGGAGGAAAAACCCCCAAAACTCTATCTAGTAATCAAATAGTTATTTCTTTTAAAAATGCATGTCTCAATATATAATATAAATCTTAACCTTCATAACTCTCTAGTTTAATATTTATTATGCAAATCAAAATACACCAATGTATCTTACTATGGCAATAAGTTATAGAATCTTATAAATTTTAGAGCTTCATTTTAGCTGTCATTCAGTTTCTAGTTATTTCAGCTGGTTTTTTGAAGCACAAGATAATTCTTGAGGGACTCTGTGTGAAGTAGACAAGCTTCACCTCTTAAACTTTCCAAACCTTGCTACCAGTACTCTTTCAACCTTCTTCCCAACAGACCCCATTTTGGTTCTGACTGACAATAACCAGCCATTTACTAAGTCAGCTGATAACAGCATAAAATGGAATCTCTCTCTGAAGTACTGGTATTTTAAAAGTGGGTGTTGTTAACCAGATACCCATAACCTCCAACAACAGAGAGCCACTATTACCTACCTCTGAGGAGTGAAATAAAAATCTTGGCATGTCTGCTCTGAGCAATGAGTCAAAGGTCATGGAATCAATCCTAAATGGGATATTAACCTTCACATCTAACTCTATCCGATCATCTCTTAAATCTGTACCCTAGGTCAGAAAGTGGATGAAAAGGGCATAAAAAGTTGAACACATATCCACCAACACTGATGGAAGTAATTGCTGAAGGTATCCTACTGATGGTGATAGGCAGCTCTTCAAATATACACAAGACAGAATATTGTCATCATTCCTAGATAAAATTTTGAAACTCTTTCACACACATATATGGGAAAAATAAAACAAAAACCTAACCAAATTTACATAGAATTCTTGCAAGGTTAAAAATGCTTAGAAATGAAAAGATTAAAATGTATTTCAATTTAATTAAAATTTCTGACTCACCATACAAGGGATGACACGTCAATGTTACTGTGTTTTAACTGCTGCCAAGATATCAGTATATTCTAATAAAAAAAATTCATGTTTTCTCAGCTCCAGTAATTTTCTATACCAAAAATTTAGAAGAATGGGCAGCAGTTATCTTTATTTTCAGTTAAAAGCTCTACCAAAAAATATACATTTTCCTTAACATTTAAAAAACAACAACAACAACACAAAATCTGAGTGGCTGTCAAATTCTCTAACTGTTTTACAAATAGTGATGGATGGTAGAAGTTAGGAATAGTGCATATTTCTTAACAAAGTAGGAAAATGTTCATTTCAAAAGTTTTACTTTCTCCTTTAAGAGCTTAAAGCTGGGGTTCTTGCTGATCTTCTTGTTAAAGATGACTAGCAGCTCCTCTTCAGATTTGTGGTGTTCATTAGTCACTGCAAAGTATTGAGCTAAAACCTTCATGAAAAGAAAACAAATGTTAGACTTAACTGTACTGAAAAGTTATCTTTCAATAATAAAAAGATGTGCTTTAAGTAGGGATCCAGGACAACAAAACAGTAACATTTTAAAAGAAAATAACTCCATGGTAAGAAAAACATGGCTCAGCACCAGATATTTATCACTGGGAGGCAGAATGCTATAATAATTATAATAAACATTGTAGAATGTTTATTATGTGCTAGGCACTTCACAAATATCTTATTTGATTCTCACAACCCTGGGAGGTAGGTGCCATTATCATCCCCATTATACAGATGAGGAAACTGAGGCAAACAGAGGTTAAGCAACTTGCTCAGGGTCATAAACCTAGGAAAGGTCTTTGAGGTCACATGTGAACTGAGCTCATCCAGACTCTAGGCTAGGCGCTCTCTCCACTGTGCCACCCAGACCTGGACTCACAAGAGACTTGGGCTTGAGGCCTAGTTTGACTTTCCAACTGTGTGGTGTTGGCCAGGTCACATACATATTTTAAAAATCAGTTACTGTAAGGGGCAGCTGGGTAGCTCAGTGGAGTGAGAGTCAGGCCTAGAGACAGGAGGTCCTAGGTTCAAACCCGGCCTCAGCCACTTCCCAGCTGTGTGACCCTGGGCAAGTCACTTGACCCCCATTGCCCACCCTTACCAATCTTCCACCTATGAGACAATACACCGAAGTACAAGGGTTTAAAAAAAAAAAAAAAAAAAAAAAAAAAAAGGGGCAGCTGGGTAGCTCAGTGGATTGAGAGCCAGGCCTAGAGACGGGAGGTCCTAGGTTCAAATCTGGCCTCAGACACTCCCCAGCTGTGTGACCCTGGGCAGGTCACTTGACCCCCATTGCCTACCCTTACAACTCTTCCACCTGTAAGTCAATACACAGAAGTTAAGGGTTTAAAATAAAAAAAAAAATTAAAAAAAAAATCAGTTACTGTATCTGTAAAATGGAGACACTAGCAAATTGTGAAGCATATTATAAAGGTGGAATTGATTGGCTGTGGTGGTTGGATGGGAGAGAGAAGCAACAGAGAGGTAAAAGTTCTATAAAAACAATTCCCAAATTTCCAATATGGGACACTAGTTAAATAATAGTGCCACTGAGAGAAATATGAAGTACACAAGGAAGAACATGTCTGAGGGGAAAATAAACTTGGGGAAGCAGGAGAGAGAACACTAGACTCGGAGTTGGGAAGATCTGAGTTCAAATGTGACCTAAACTACTTTCTAGTGGAATGATCCTAGGCAAGTCACTTAGTCTCTTTTTGTATCACTTTCCTCAACTGTAAAATGGGAACATATTAATAGCACCTACCTTGCAAGGTTACTATGAAACCAAATGAGAGTATGTCTGTAGAGTACACAGTGCTTGGCACATAAGAGGTGTTAAATAAAAATACTTATTTCTTCTTTACATCATAGGGTTGTTATAAGGAAAGTGCAAAGATTATATAAAGTGCTATATAATAAAATGCCTAAATATTTTAAAACAAGCAAACAATTTCATCAACTATACTAATTCCATACCTTTTTCCTTAATTTTTTAATTGATATTTCATTGTCGGGGGCCTGTTTCAGAACAGCTTTGATAGTTCCTTTCCAGTTGAATTTCCCTAAAATGTGACAAATTACACATAACAGTACAATATATACATGTGCATATAAACATATACATGTAACATTTGTTACAAAAATATTCATAAAATAAATGTGAAAACTATACCAGTTGGATGAATAAAACAGTTATAAGTCAACTACTTTGGGAAATGGATGAACTCTTCACTGATTAAGATATCACTAACACCTTGTAATCCATTTAATACCATGGAATAAATCATAACATGATATATATATATGTCCTGACTAAGTAGAATACTAACCATTCTCCAGTCTTATATTCAGTCTAACTCAGGGCATCCCAAAGCTGGCACATTCTGCCTCCCCATCTCTACATTCAAACACAAAAGCTCTCCCTGACCTCAAGAAGCTTTCACCCCAACACAAGAGACAACATGGAATAGACACAGACAGGCAATCACAAGTGACCAGGGAAGGTTTCCTGTAGCCCTTGCTGAACCTTAAAAGAAGCCAGGAACACCTGAGGGTACGAGTGAGAAGCACACAGAGAGCTGGACCAAGGTGTGTGGAACATCCAGTAAGGCTATTGTGGTTGGACAATAAAGCGCATGGCAAGGAGGTAAAGCATAAAGACTAGAAAGGTGAAAAGGGGCAAAGTTATAAAAGATCTTTCGATATCAAAGTTTTCTATTTGACTCTGGGGGTAACAGGGAGCCAGTGGAGTTTATTGAGCATGGAGGTGACATAGTCAGACCATGCTTTAAGAAAATCATGTTGGCAGTTCTGTGGGGGATTCAGGCAGATAAATCAATCAGAAGGCAATTGCAGCAATGGTGATGAGGGCCTGACCCAGGGTAGTGGTTATGTGAATGAAGAGAAAGGGATATAGATGAGAGATGTTGTGATGGTACAACCAGATCAACTGGATTTGTGAGGTGAGACCGATGAATAGAAAATAATGAGGGTCTGAACCTGAAAGACTAGTGACCCCAATAGGGAAGTTTGGAAGGGGGAAAGAGAATAAGTCCTTTTTTGGGAGATGGCCTCATTATAGGAAGTCCTGTAACGAGGCAATTGGAAATGTGGGATTGAAGCTCAGAGGAGAGGCTATGGATAAATACTATCTGGATAAATAAATCTACAAGTTAGAGATAATAATTGAACTCAAAGAAGTCAAGACAAATAGCAAAGAACTTGGGGAATTCCTAGAGTGGAAGGATAGAAGATCCAGCAAAATAGAATGAAGAACAGCAAGACAGGTAGAAAGTGCCCAATTTATTCCTAAAGAGTAAGGTACTGAAAACATTTACCTCAATATTTAATTGGGTTTGATAGATTAGATAACTATTACAATTACTCCTAAGTTTTGGATGCTTATGCATTTATCATTATATGACATCCTTAAGATAAATTATAATAACATGGTATCAGTAAAAAATATATATCAGAAAGCAATCTAGGCCATATCTGCAGATAACATTCCTTTACTGGAACTATAGGCCTCAAAAGGCCAGCTTTTCTACTTTATGGGAACATGCTCTACAAATGATTTAGCTTACAAACTCTCACACAATCTTCACAAACAGCTAATGGAGTATTTACATTTGCTTAGGTACAGTCTCTGGATCAGAAGAAATCTACTTCAAGTATTTCATAAGCTATTCCCTGATCTTTTCTGAACTGGAAGGCTGCTTTCCCTCATTTAATCTGATGTCAAATCTTGTCCTTGTTTTTTGGCCTTTCTATTCTGATTTGTCTTCTATTTGAGTACATGCCTTATATATTTCCCTTTTCCTAGGATTTTCCCTACCCATCACCAGGCTGAGTTCATTACTTTGAACATGGGAGGTACTGAAGAAAAATTAAGTCAAATTTGTTGAAATATACCTTTTATAGGTGTTTCACTCTCTTCAGTCTCTAAGTTAGTATCTTCTGTATGTTTCATTTTTTTCTTCTTAGAATCAGCTTCTTCTAGGTATTTAGAAAATTAAAATACAACATCATTACTACCATTGCCATCATTTGGAAGGGAAAATACCCCAGTTGGAGTTTTGTATTTAGAATTAAAAATACTTTTTTCAAGAAAAGAAGTAACAAACCATTTTTTTAATCATTAGAAAACACAGTATGCAAAAATGAGCCACCTACCTTCTGAATGCTTACGTTTCCTTTTTTCTGCAGGTGCTTTCGTCTCTTCCTCTGTCATTTCAACATGATTCCCATTTCCATTCACTTCTGATTCTGCGGCACATTCCTTCTTGGGTTTTTTCTTCTTATTTTTCTTCTTTTCTGTGTTGTTAATTTCTGACTTTTCTTCCTGGTTAGCATCAAGTTCTTCTACCTGGCTCCTCTTGCGCTTTTTGGATTTCTGGTCACTTGAATTTTCCTGATGGTTTTCTAACTTCAGTTCTTTCTTTTCTTTTTTCCTGTTCTTCTGTCTTTCTTCTTTGCGTTCTCTTTTGTTCTTCTTTGCTTCTGGTTGTCCAACTGTTCTTTCACTGACTTCAGTGGGTGTTGTCTTAATTTTGTTTTCTGCATGTTGATTCTCCACTTGGTTGAGGGGCTGTTTCTCTTGTTCTTTTGTATTTGGTCCCTAGTTATTGGGGGAAAAACACAAATGAGATTATAAATATTACCATAAAAACATTACTTACATATGAGCTCTTACTACAATGGGAAACATAATGAAGCAGTGATAAAATCAAAAACAAAAGCCAATGACAATATAGGCTGTCATTCAGTAAGACTTTTTACTTCCAAAGGAGTGAGCTTCCTGCCACCTAAACCAGGCTTTCTAATCTCAATACCTAACAATACCTCTACTACTCCTTCCCATTAGTCTAAATTCTTCTCCTTGGCATCTGCTAAAGAGCCTAAATTTTTCCTCAATTATCCCCGAACGAGGAAAAATCAAGAGGACTTCTGAATCAAACATTAATTTTTTTCTAGTTCTAAAGAGTCTATCATAAATCAAATGACTTGCTAAATTTGAACTGAAAGTGTATTTTGCTTAGAAAGTATACGTTTGTCTCAAGCAGCACAAAACAAGGAAAATATTCAATACCATTTTGACCAAGGAAAATAAAAAATGTATAGACTCTCAGTAAGATAGGTATTTCCTGAGAGGAAGGTCTTACTGATAAGAGACTAGTCTTTTTCCTTTAATGTTGTAGCCAATAATTTGAAAAAACAAAAAACAAAAATTCCTCCATTCAAATGACCAGTTGGTTGATGTTAAGGGCACCTGCAGAATGGAGCTAATAATACCTGCACTTTCTGCCTGAGAAGAGAGGTGAGAAGACAGTGCTTTGTTAACCAAACAATGCTAAATAAAATACTGGCTATTAGGATCAAGGTCTTTTAGTAGGTTTTTATAAAGTCCAGTATATTTAACCATACTAATTTCATTATGTTAACCTCCCCTTGTCTATAGCTAGTCCTACTGAAGCAACATCATGAACAATATGTTTGCTATTAAAACATCTTTCCCAAGCCCACAGGAAAATACTCTATATAGCAGAGTCAGATTTAGTTTTATCCACAAATTATAGGATGCAAAGAAACTCCATTCTACAACTGTTACTCATTTTAACTTTAACCTCAGTTCGAGGATGACTTACATTGCTGGTAGCTTCAGAAAAGATATCCCACACCTGTTCCTGAAGAGAGTCATTATAAATTTTTAAACTGTTCTTCATCCAATTCTGTCAAGAAAAGAAGTTCAAAGTTATTTGCATGACCACATATTGATTAAAAATAAATAGAGATTATGCTTAACTTATTCTCCACCCTTGAAAAGTAAGCCTAGGTGTCAGTTACTCTGGTTCTTATCCCATAGTGCTGATGGCTATGAAAATTCCTATTCCAACTCCTCGAGATCAGGGCAATGGTAGAAGGTGGCAAGAAAAGTAGTGTTGAAGAAAGAAAGAAAGGTGATTCAATCCTATGAGACTTCCTCTCTGGCCCTGTACTGCTGGGTTTTGCAGCCCAAATTCATAAATAATATTTTTACCCCAACCTAGAGTCCTTATCTTGTTCTTCATTAAAGAATATGACCCATTACGAAGATTTCAGAATAACTCTGAATTCAATTTTTTTCTCTAAAATGCAGAAGAATTTTACTTCAGTCTTTGGAGTCGCTTCATGTCCTCATCACCATCTATATGAAAACAAGTTACTTATTTAAAAGAAAGCCAAGTAAGGCATAGTGAATGACAAAGGAAAGGGAGGATAAGAAGACTTTTTAAACATTTCAGAGGGCCATGAAAGATAAGCAGCAAAGAGGGAAGTCTAGCAATACTAGGCCAGGGAAATATCCCTCTAAGTTTTTAATCAATGGAAAACTCCTTTAACCCCATTCCTCTTTCTTAAAGAACAACCTCCAAAACTCTTTTTACATCCTCAAGTTAAAACTCTGAATGCATCTTCCCCCACCCACTCCCCATAGAATCACTTTATTGTAGAATGAATTCCATGTGCAAAAGTGATTTAAAAAAGTTTTTATGATCGTCTGTGAACCTAGTCACCATGCATTAACACTGTTTCAATAAAAAAATGTGCTTCAAACTTCACCCTTCCCCCCAAATTTTTTAAATCAATATTATCCATGAACATTTAGAGACCAAGGGGTAATCTTTTTCAACTTCTTTTTGTGAGGAAGTGACTTCAACTACTTACCTGAAATTTGGCCTTTTTCCTTGGAATGTTATCAAAACCGCTAACTTTTTCTAAAATTTCTCGCAATTTGGGGCTAATAGTGGGTTTCTTCATTACTTCATGAATCTTCTGCAAAAGGAGAAATGTAGAAAGCCAGAAAAGATGAGTATAAAATCAATGAATCCAGACATAAACCCAATTAAAAACTCATGATAACAGTTCAACAACCAAATTGGTACTATTGGTATATAACTTTGCTGTGGTCAGAAAGGTCTGCTATGAACCTGTTGTTTCTCTGAAAAAGTAAAATACCTAGATAATAGTAAGATCATGTAGTATTCTCTTAGTCATGAGTTCCTGACCTACGATTCTACCATAGGGGTCCATAACACAGAAAAAAGTTAAGAACCCTTGCTTTATGTGGTAATGGAGAATACTTGTAGAATCTCAAATAACTGGATTCAAATTCAAAATTGGTTTTAGTGGAGTCATAATTAGTAAGACTGATTTCTAAGGAAGATAAAGGACAATATTGTTTTTTTAGTTCATGGGGATCATATGATCATATTCTAGAGCTGGAAGGGCCCTCAGAGATCATATGGTTTAACTCTTTAATTTCTCACCCGAGGAACCTGGTTTAACTTTCCCAGGACTTGAACCCAGGGTCAGATGACTACTCTATAATAAGCTAGTTTCACTATACTAAGCTCATATGACCTACTATAGGAAAGGGTAAGAGGGAATTCCTGTTCCCATTCCTAGATTTGCTTTGGGAGAATGTTATAAGGGTATTTAAATCACTTCTGCATTCAATGCACTTTGTATCTCTTATTTATTTTATAGGTCGTTTTATCCTCTACCAGGTCCCCATACATTCCGCCCATGGTGAAACTAAGAATCTTACTTTGTGTATTTTATGTGTATGAGTGTATATTCTTCCCCTACTAAGCTATAAAGCTTTAATAATGGTAGCCTATTCTGCTAAGTACCTTGACCATAGCATATGCTCAACAAATACCTAATGAACCAACAATACAATTAGTTTTAAAGTCTAGTTACATTGTAGACTGCATCAGTTTCCTTCCAATGGCATTAGATGATCCCCACTGTCTATTAAATTTTATGAAGAGGACTTTGAGGGACTATCCTAAAAATCTAATCATCAACAATAACACCAAGTTGCATACTGGGAGCTGAGATGGCAAAGTAAAAGATGCTCCACTCCCCCAACCCCTCCATATGCACACAAAAAGAAAATAAATTGCCTTAAAACAAACGAAAGCTGAAGGAATATGTCTCACTGGGTTAACAAGAGACAGAGGCCCAGGCAACATCTTTGAGAACCAGCAGAAATTGAAACAAGCCAATACATGGCAACTACGTCAAAGGCAAAGAAGCTGCAGAAAAGGAATGAGCCAGCCATTCCACACTGGTATAAAAGGCAGAGAAGGCAGGAAACTTACTAACTTTCATGTGGCAGTGGAGCCTTGAGGCCACATGGGAGCAGAAAGGGGGAACTGGAACTTCAGGACCCTACTCACTACCATGTGGCATCAGAGACCAGGGACTACAAGGGAGGAAAGAGGGGGAACTGGAACTACAATAAACTATTAGCTCCTATGTGGCAGCAGAGTCCAAAGCAAGAGACCTGCCCATCCCAGGCCACTTGGCAAGGGTAGGGAAACAGCAGAGAAGGGACCAGCCCAGTCCACAAAACAATAAGGAAACTGGCAGCACAGAGAGCTGAATCAAATCTCCACAGAGCAAGCCAGCAAGGCCACCTCCTTGACAGACATACTGTGAGGAACAAGGGCAGCTGGTCCCATTCCAAGTACTGGAGAAGAGGACTGTGCAAGCTTGGAGCAGTTTGCCCACTATCCCAAGAACAGAGAAGGACCTCAAAGATAGGTAAGGTAATGAGGACATAAAACAACCCAAAAAATGAGCAAACAACAACAACAAAACCCTGATTCTAGAAAGTTATTTTATTGATAGGACAGACCAAAATATGAACTCAGAAGATAACAATGTCAAAAAGGAAATATGGGAAGCCTCAAAAGAACCCCTAGAAGAAACGGAAAAGAAGTTAAAAAAAAAAAACAACCAAAAAGAAATTAAGAGAATTGACAGAAAAACTCAATAGCTGGGGGTGGTGTGGAATTCATGAAGAAATCAACTCCCTAAAAACTAGAAGAGGCCAAATGGAAAGTGAGGCAAAAAAAATAACACTGAAGAAAATGATTTTAAAAAGTAGTATTGGCCAAATGGAAAAGGAAAAACAAAACTCAAAGAAAAAAACAACTAGCAATTTGAATTGGATGAACAGAAGCTAACGAAACCATAAGACACCAGGAAACTTTAAGACAAAAAAAAAATGAAAAAATACAAGAAAATGACTGACCTGGAAAATAGATCCAGGAAAAAGAATCATTGGACTATCTGAAAAGCTATGATTTTTAAAAGAGCCTGGACACCATATTACAAGAAATCATCAGAGAAAACTGCCCTAATATCCTCAAATAAGAAGGAAAAATGGAAATAGAGAGAATCCAGGACTTCCTGAAAGACACCCCAAAATAAAATACCTCAGAACCATTGTGGCCAGATTCCAAACTTCCAGGCAATGGAGAAAGTACTACAACCTGCCAGAAGTAAACAATTCAAGTATGTAGGAGCCACAATCAGGATTACATAGAAACTAGGAGCTTCTACATTAAAGTCATGGAAAATGATATTCCAAAAGTCAAAGGACCTAGGAATATAACCTCTTAGAATTAAACACCAAGCAAAACTGAGTATAATCCACCAGGGGAAAAAGAAAATATGATGAGCAAATTAGACACTCAAGAGAAACATAAAAAGTAAAGTAAAAACCTTAAGGATTTTGATTAGGTTGAATTGAGTACCACATTCAAACTTGGGACAGTGATAATTAAAATAAGATAGCTATGATTCTTGAGAAAGGTAAGGTACTTTAAAAGCATTCAAGACACCTAATGTACCTAAGATACTTAAGAATTTTATCACTATCAGAGCTCTGAAAATGCGTATATGTAGACAGAAAGAAGGAAGCTGAATAAGATGGGCTGATATAAAAAATCAAAAGGGATGGGAAAGAATATGTGGCAAGAAGAGAAGAGGAGAAATAGAAGTGGGTAAACTACCTTTCATTAAGAAGCATGTAAGTGGCAAATTCAGGGGTGGGATGAGAAGGCTGTGATCGAACTTTACTCTCATCATAGTGAGAATAGCACCCACACTCAGTGTCAACTATAGAAACTTACCTTACCCTGTGGGAAAGTAAGGGTAGGAAGAATAAGGGAGGGATGGAAAAAAAGAAGGCAAATTAGGGGAGGTGGTCATCAAAAATCATCTGTGAACAGAGAAAGGCTAAAAGGAGAGAGAGAGAGAGAGAGAGGAAACAAGGAGAAAACAAGAGTGAGGGAAACACACAATTAGTAACCATAACTGTGAAGGTGAATGGGATGAACTCATCCATAAAATAAAAAAAAAGGACATCAGAGTGAATTAAAAACCAGAACCTCACAAGCTGTCTATAAGAAATACATTTAAAACAGGGAGACAGTAAAAATGAAAGGGTGGAGTAAAATCTACTATGCCTTAGCTAAAGTAAATGATAACATTGTTTCTATAGATAAAGTATGTTTCAAACAAATGATTTACAAATAAACTTTTAGAACATATCCCAATCATAACTTTGGCATTTCCCGTTTTAGGAAATCCATCTGGTGATAAAAATCTGTCGATAGGCATCTTTCTTCAAGAGATAATAGTTAACTACTCCAAGGTGTAAGAAATAAAATGGATATAAAAGGATAGATTTTAAAATATTATGGTTTTAAAAGATTTATTAACAGCCATTAGAAAAATGAAGCCATGTGCCATACTAAGAGTTAGTTTGAAAGGACCCACCATTACCTCCTCCTCCCCTCCTGGCTTGTCTCTAAATCCCCAAAGAGCAAGTACCCATCCAGTCTCTCACTATTTATCCTTCTGTTTATCCTTCTGTTTACATTACTATGCAAGACAGGAAGCCTGTTGGCTCACGGGAAATGTAGTTTCAAGGAACCCTAAATGTCCACAGGAAGTTTAGATCAGGGACCTCAAATTTAGATCAGGAACCCCCAAATCTCCAATATCACAAAGGGTCAGTGTCCAGGATATCCAATTCTAACCTTTATTGTACTGCTCATCTTTAAGGAAAAAGTACATTTTGAGCAACTGAGTCAGAAAGTATGACGCAATTAGTAATTTTAGCTGTTCCTTTCCCTTTCCTCCTCATCAACACCCATTCCTGTCAAGAAGTATTCTTTGCAGGGGCAGCGAGGTGGCTTAGTGGATAGAAAGCCAGGCTTGGAGATGGGGGGGGGTCCTGGGTTCAAAAAATCTGCCATCAGACCCTTCCTAGTTGTGTGAACCTGGGCGAGTCACTTAACTCCCAACTGCCTAGTCTTTACCACTCTTTTGCTTTGGAACTAATATTTAGTATCAATTCTAAGACAGAAGGTAAGAGTTAAAAACAAAGTATTCTTTACTTTAAAATCACAGATACATTTGTAGTAGTTCTAGCAACAAAAAGCTATTCTCACTATTAACCAATGGACACACATTTTTTGAAGAAAATTATACATTAGAAATAGGAAGTATTTTACCTGAATCCATTCTTGCTGTTTAACATCTCCTTTGTTGGTTTTGACCTCATATCCTTTGCCCCCATATTTCTGATCTTCACTGATGCACTTCACATGTTTTTTGTATTCATCACCCCTTAAATAGAAAAGAAATGCATTTCAATAGATTTAAAATTTCAATTCCTATCCCAACTTACTAAACACATAAAACACAACCTATTACATCAATCGTTTCAAAATTTCATTATTATACTTCTTAGTACTAACAATAACAAACTAACATTGATATAACACTATGTGCCAGGCACTGTGCTAAGCATTTACAATTATTATTTTATTGGATCCTCACAACTACCCTGGGAGATAGTTGCTATTATTATCCCCATTTTAACAATGAGGAAACTGATTCAGAGAGGATAAGTGGCCTGCCTAGGGTCACACAGATAATATGTATCTGAGGCTGGATTTAAACTCGAGTCTTTCTGCCTCCAGCAGTCCAACAGTCTAACCATGAACAGCTCCTCTGATGTTAACGTCATCATTTTCTCTCCTCCAAGGTCCAATATATAAAATGCTATTAACAAGTTCTTTGCTTATTCCTCGAACTTTTAATACCAAACTTCCAGATAAATACTTTATAGGTATATCAAGGTATTTGTAAGCAAAGGTAAAAGTACTCTTTGAGCTCTAATAGTCAATAGATGTTTAGGGTTTGCTTTGTTTTGTTTTGGTCTGGACTTGTGATTTCTTTGTCGACAGAGATGCTGTGTTAATGTCTGCCACTGATGCAGAGCAGTAGCTCAGTCTGAAATGGTGGCGTGGGGTGCTGAGCAATTGAGGACTGTGGCCAGTGGTTACAGAGGTAGTACATGTCAGAGGCAGGTGTTCTGGATACCAAAGCCAGCTCTCTCTCCAATATGCCACTGGCAACATAGATGTGAGGTACGAAATTAGTACAAAGAAAAGGCTATAGCTTCAGTGTGGATGTGCACATAGAGACAGAGCACCAAGGTAGCTCCTTGGGACATACACTTAGGTACCTAAGACTGAGTTAATGGGGAACAATGATTGAGTTCCTGATGGGATTCCCCCCCCCCTTCCCAGTCCTTTCAGACTCTTCCAAAACCTGATCTTAACAGCAACTCCATAATTTTCAAGCTCAATGGGGAAAGCCAGAGTACCAGGCCTGTAGGTGGGAGGACCCGAGTTCAAATATGACCTTAGACTCTTTCTATTTATGTGATATTGAGCCAGTCACTTGACCCCTATTTGCCCAGCCCTTGCCCTTCTACCTTAAGAGTTGTTACTAAGACAGAAAGTAAGGTTTAAAAAAAGAGTACAGTCATTTATAACGCCTTTAAAAACAACTACATTAAAAAAGCTTACCAGAAATCTTTGCCACAGTCAATGCAAGAAAGGCATTGACAGTTTCTGCAAATATTCACATGTTTCTCCACTTGCCCTTTCTTCACTGATTCTCCACATGCATTGCATGTAAAAAATACCATTTTAGTAAATGCTGTTTTACTCTACCCAAAATAGATGAAAATGCTGGAACTAAAAGAAAACACAAGATTAATTTTAGATGTGTCAAGAATTTACAGCATATATACATACACATACATATGTATACTAAAGTTTATTCAAAATCAAATGACTCAGATTTAATTTTCTAAATATATTTTACAGTAACAAATATATAGTATGAGCAAAAATCAAAATCACCTAAATAAAATTACTATCCAGCAAAATCAAGTCATCTTTTTTTTTTAAATGCTTTCCTCCCTGATAGTGGCTAAACCATAAGTAAAAATAACAAGGTAACAATTTATGCCACCTATCTACTATTTGCACATAGTAATTGGTATTTATGTATATGAAAGAAATAGAAGATGATTCCAAATCTGCAATGCAAATGACTAGCTCACCATGCAAAATGACAATGCAAATAATAAGGAAGGTATGTATAAATGTATGGGTACAGAGCATGTGGTTGAGGATTGCTGGCAGAGAAAAGAAATCTCTTCTCTTCATAAAAACCACAAAGAAAATCATAAAAATATATTGATGGTGATAGCTGTTTGTCAAAATATGCCTCATTATTTTGTCTCAATATTGCTATTGTTTACTCAGCCTCATTTAACAGCTAATAATACAGGAGCCTTTTAGTATTTCTGTCCCTAAATGCCAAGTGAGCCCTAACCCTAGCAACTCATACAGAAAAAAAGAGGAATAAATAACTACTTTGGGGGAACTGTCTTCAATGAATCACTTCTCCAAGGTCCCTAAAACTAAGAAAATCTTAGTCTTCACTCTATCTTCACATATATCCTATAATCAATATATCTCCTCTATTTGTGGGTACTTATTCCAGGTGTTTACTGATGAATGAGACGTCAGTAGAGTGACAAAGGCAGTTTAGGAATATTTTCAAACTTCTGTGACAGAGTAATGTTTAGCTCATGTCTCCTAAGATTAAAGTGATCTGGACACAGCAAGAGCCCTTTTACTATGGGCACCTCCCTAAAAATATAATGTTCTATCTACAGGGTGTGATGGAATATTATACAAAACAGTCTGACCCTGGTCTCACTGTCAAGTTAAGCTGCTAAGAACATGAACCTGGTGTCTGTAGCTGGAGTCTAAGAAAAAGATTGGAGGAAGAATACTCACAAATCTATAGATTTAGGAAGGCTCTTCCCCTTACTGCTAGATACCTTTGTAGGTGCTACATAATGTTAATGATGACAACAGCAATAATTCAACTTTTTAATAGGAGATAGTCATTAACTGAAGGCTATATCAGATTCTTTATATCAGATCTATATCTAATCTATATCAGATCCTTGATCTGTTTTAATGTCTATTTTTTATCCAATTTCAAATGACAAATATAATTTTAAGTAAAACAAAAAGCTAACTCCCAATAAATGGTTTAAAATCATATTATAAGTATCAACCTGGGAAGATGTCATAATCAGTGGCCAAAACCTATATATAATATAGATATAATAAACCCATTAAGATATAGTAAATAGATATAATAAACCCATTAAGATATAGTAATTCTACTTGCTGATAATTTATTTGATATTCTTATAAAACAATATTTCTATTCTACAATTAAAAAGCATCCCAGGGACATAAGGAAAGGAGTGTTCAACTCTTTTCTGAGGAACTCTGCCTCTCACCTGAAGTTTTGTGAACCTGTGGGGGAAGGACTGCTTGAAAGGGGCGTCCTACCAAGCCTTCAGAAAGGAGAACAAGTGGCCAGAAGTTATGCTGCTGTCCACAATCAACTGGCCAGGGACTTCTGTTAGAGAAAAAGATAAAGAAATCAGTTAGAAACTTAAAATGTAGTTCAATAACACAAAATAAAATGTTATCCTGGCAATGATCTGGTTCAATGTACCTACATAAGCAACTCACCAACTTCAGGATGACTGAGAGGTTAAGATAGAGAGAAGCCTATTCCATTTTGTCTCCCCTTGCTGTTATTACACATTCCCCCCCTCCTTCCCCTGACTCTATCACTCATCTGGCAATGATAAATAACAGGAAAGATGAAGGGGGAACTAGAAAAAAAGATGAGAAGTCTCACAAGACCTGTCCTTCTACCACTCTTCCAGACCAAGGTTTTCAGCACCACTAATGGGAAGGAGGGAAAGTATATACACCTTCATGTACATATCACTCAGTCTCTCAATACATCCTCTAGTCACTGCTTCCATTTCTACTCCTTGTTCCACATACACTTTCTACCCTAAAGCTCCAGATCCAGCCACAAAAGTGATATAGAGCTTGGAGAGTTTTCTCTTCTACTAACCAACTGGATAGAAGGTAAGTGGAGAGACTTTCCAGTTCTGTTGCCAGTTATATTCTTCCTAAGAAAGGCATTTCTAGTTTCCCAAGTTAGAACCCTGATTGTATTTTTCTATAGAACCACCATTATATTTGGTGTTTGGGCTTAACAGTAATGTACTTCAGTTCTATTATGGGTTATATAGGTTTTGGTTCACTGCCCTGGAAACCTCAACATCACAGATATCATCCTTTCTTTAAAAAAATGATTTCTGAGTTATTTTGCACCATGTTTAGAAAACAATTTCATATGTTCTGAATCTTTGGGCAAAATGCAGTCTCTTGTTCTGCTCTTTTTGTACTTTACGTTTAGTGGAGATAACAACTTCAATCACCTGCTTGGTATTCATATGGATTAGTAAAATAATGCTTGTAATCAGCTTACTTCTCCTTTAGAAGCCCCAGCGCACATATTAGTATGAGCCATAAAAATAACCTTGACTATCTTTCACACTATAAAACTATAGCAAAGAATATAACTTATTATTTTCAGTATATGGCTGGGCAAACTAAATATTAACTCTAAAGAAATTCTGCTTGAATCTATAAATTAAAAATTCCCATTGGTACTAGTAAGCATTTATTAAGTACTTATTGTGTCTGACCCTGTGAAAAGAGCAGGGGAATTCAGAGAACGGCAAAATTAATGGCTCAGGTCCTTGTAGAGCAGGACACATTCATATGTTACAATTATGTCCTCACATTGCAATCCATGACTGCTGTAGTAGCATAGGGCCTGGACCTGTGATTTCATTGAGGATGAAAAGAGGGCACAACAGACCTGTCCTCTTGCCACTTCTCCAGCCCAACATTTTCATCACTATTAATGGGAATGAAATATATACAACATCATGTACATACCACTCAGTCCCTCAATTATAAGCCTCCAGCCACTGCTTCCATTTCTGTTCCTTGCTCCTTGGCCTTTGGAACTACTGGGTGAGAAAACTTTCTCTGCTGATGCAGGTTGGCACTTTTTTCTATAATGAGAAGTTAAAGGGCTTGTGTCACAGGCAAGACCCTGGCTTCAAGATGGCTCTCTACTGTCCCATACTGACTCTTTACTATTTAGAACTATCCTTAAAAAAAAAAGAAGCAAAGTCTTTGGACTTATCAGAGGTGTGACCCATTGGAAAAAGCATTCAGAAAATATGGAGATGTGGTTCTAACTTCAGCTATATCACTAGCAAGATGTGTAACCTATAAAGTAAGCCACTTTCTATCTCTTCTCTATTAAAGTCTCATCATATCATGGAGGAAATCCTGAGTTCTCAAAATTCAGTTTAATTCAGCATGTATTAGATGTCTATGATATGAAAGGCATGTACAAAAAGCAGGAGAAGCATCTATGCTGTAAGATCTATTGCAGCTTTCAAGTCATCCCAGAGACACACAATAGTTTTGTAATTTAGAACAAGTCACTTAACTTCTTAGTGTCTCAGACACATTAATCAGATGCACTAACAATTCCCTATGAAATCAAAGGACCAAACCTTTAAATACCCCTTTCTCACCAGAATTTGGGGACAAAACTAAAAATTTTTTTAGGGTCTCCTTTCAATGTCTTTCTGTTTTCTTGGCAACAGTTCCTTTTCACTCATCTTTTAGTTGCCTAGGGCCCAAAGTCTCTTTCTTTACCTTCCTCCCTATTTGCATTTTCAAGGAATATTTCAAGGAATAATTAACTCAAACAGTTGGTATGAATTGAAAGGATCACCAGCCAGTCCAACACCCTTTTTTTACAGATGTATTCTTATTCTCCAAAAGCTTGTCTTCTTAAATTTGTTCTATTGTGCTTGTGTATACATCCCATTTCCACCAGGAAACATCAGATTTTTAAGCTCTCGGAGCACAAAAGCCATTTTTCATGTCGATGTCCTTCTCCACTCAATCTCAAAACTTAACAGTTTGTTGAATAGAATTGTGGGTTACAAGATCTGCCCAAAAGGGTGAGGGAGGGGAACTTACAAGGGCAGGGATAGGGGTAGTGGCAGTGCATAGAGATGGAACGCTGGGCCTGGAGGGTTCAAATGTGGCCTCAAGACTTCTTAGCTGTGTGACTGGGCAAGTCACTTAATCTATTTGCTTCATTTCCTCACCGTAAAATGGGAAAAGAACGGCACCTACCTCCCGGGGTTGCTGTGGAGATGAAATGGGAGAATAATTGTTAAGAGCTTGGCCCAGTGCCTGGCACATAGTAGGCGCTGAATAAATCTTGGCTATGGTTATTACTGCTCACCATCACACTCAGACTAAGTGCCTGAGCAGGGCTTCCCTGACAGATGTCTGGGTTTTTCCATTACTCCAGTTCGCTTAGTTAGGCATGTACCGCCCCTCTCCCCTCTCGCCCACCCCGACATCATTTGATCCGTAAAGAGGTATCGCAGAAGCCCGGGCCAAATGCAGAATGAGGCTCCAGGGATCCAGCCAGTGCTCATTTGATGATGGCCAAACGGTAACTTGTCCAGGGCTGCCCGGACACAAGACACATGGTCGGGCAGGGACTCGAACCCAGGTCCTCGGACTCCCAGGTCACTGCTTTTCTCATGCACCCAGCCTGGCTGAGTCGTGCACCTCCAGACTCTCGGGCACCGGCCCCACGCGGGGGTTGGGAGGGGGGCGGGCGCAGGCCGCACGGGCTTTCCTGGGTCCACGCTGGGACTCTGACCTGGCCGGGGCTGCCTGTTGCGGGTAGCCCCTTCCCCAGGCAGAGGCCCCTTCCCATGCAGCCTCAACCCACCCCAACGGACCATTATCACTCACCCCCGCCGCGCGCCGGGGAACCGTTTCAACCGCCCGCGCCCAGCACGTGGGCTCTCTCGGGGCGGTCCCGCGAGTCCGCCTCCCGCTTCTAGTCCACGCCAACTATCTGGGACTCCTCAGATCCGAGTAAGCAGCGGAGACCGCGAACTGGAGAACTCGCGCATGCGTGCGACACACTCTCCCCTTTTCTCTTATCCTCGGCCCCGCCTCCGGTCCCCATCTTCTCCTGGAGGAAGTGACGTTCAAGGAAGTGCTCTGGCACAAGAAGTGCTGTCAAACCGCCGGGCCCAGCGGCCGTCGGCGGAGCCTTTGGTGCTCCGCTGAGTGGCTGGGGCAGAAGGAGTCCGAGGAACAGGAGGAGAAGGGCGCGCTCCTGCCAGCTCAGACAGGTAAGGAAGCCCTTGGAATGTAGCTGAAGGGATCGAGGAAGACAAGACTTCACTGCTTGCCTCTCTTCACCTCTGCACTCTCGACAGGGTCCTCAGAGCTCTCCTAGACTTTAGAGGGGAGGCCGGGCCCTTGCTGCGGGTCAGGAAGGATCCTTCTAGGCCACTGTAGGAGCTTGCGGCTAGCGCCGCCCCCGGCTAAATGGGCGGGCCTGAGGGAGGCGGGAGCCTTCCCTGCGCTTGAAGGGCAATGGGAGGAAGTGGGTTCTTTGGACTTGTAGGCGGAGAGGAGGAGGTCTGTTGTATTCCTGAATCGGAGGGGGTGACCTAGGCCACCCTTCTAACTTTTTCAAAAGCGGAAACTTAGACCCAGAGAGGTTAGATGACTTTCCCAAGGTGACACATTTGAACCTAGGTCCTTCGGACTCCCTCAATTAAAAAAGTCTGCGTATGAGGCATTGCTGGTTCTTTGGCTCTTGTCTACCACGTGATTTCCTTGGGGCGCTTTTTGTTGCTACTCCAAGTGTGTAAAATTAGGGAGGAACTGTTGCGCTTACTGTCAAATCAATAAACTGGCATTTGATAGCTTCTGCAACGACGACGAGGTACGAGGCGCAGGGAGGGAGAATCATTGAAAAATGATTCTCAAAAATTTGGGCTGTAAGGACGGGTGAGAACAGTACATACAAAAATAATATGAAAAAGTATAAGATGATTTCTTGGAAAAAGCCTTATGTAGAAGGTGGCATTTGATCGAGTACTGAAGAAAACTAAAGATAATAGCTTACTTTTTAAATTAAATTTTTTTTTCCTTTTAACCAAAGTATTTTAGCTTCCACTTTATCTCTCATTGGGAAAAAATGGGAAAAAAAATGCTCTTGTAATAACCATGTAAAAATTAGGGATTTTGAGAAACTGGCAGGGGGTGGTGGTGGTGTGTGGAGCAGGGAGAGGAAATTCCAGACATGTGGAGGATCTATGGAAAAAGGCTCCAACATAGATGACTGGAATATCCCAGGCTCAGAAACATTAAGAAAGTCATTTTGGCTGGACCATGATATCTGGAAAGAGAAGAAATGTTCACTAAGGCTAGGAATTATTATTATTAATTATTATTAGGGGCCAGCGTGTGATAGAAAGCTTTTAAATGCCAACAGAATTTATATCCCATCCTGATTTCGTTAGGGAGCTATAGGAGTTTGAAATATTAGGGTAGAGGAAAGAACATTTAAGAGACTAGAAATCAGGAAACATCTTGCTGTCTGATTTTCAGAGAATCACTTCATTTCTTTGCTTCTCACATTTCTTATCCAGAAAAATGAGGGAGTTGGACTAGATTATCTTGAAGATCTTTCTCTGCTCATTCTATAAAATCACTTAACCAGTTGTTGGAAGAGTATGAATTTCTGATTCCTCTTCCAGTAAGTTTTCCATTGCAATAAAGTGCTATAGAAGTTAAAAATATGAAATGATTTGCAATTTTGTATAATGATGTCATCAAGGTCCAAAGAATTTCATTTGTTTCTATTCTAATTGGTAACTAAGTTTGTGTGGTGTCAGGTGATTGATTTACTATCAATTGGTGGTTTCTATAGACATGATTTTTTTCCTTACAGTTTGTTTTTCCAGATTGAGAATTAATGGATGATTTTTCAGAATCAGAGACAAAAAAGTTTTTCTTTTTGGATGTACAAGAGGATATAAGCCATAATTAGCAGAACCCTTTTCTTGACATATAGAAGCTTTCAACAGCTGAATCAAGCACTATTTAATTAGAGTAGAATGGCTAAACATCTTTGGTACATAGGAAGAAACAATTCCAGAAAAAATGGACACAACAATACCGTGTCATAAAGTAGTCTTTTGAAAGCAAGTCCTACAAGTTAAAAAACAAATCTGCTTACACTTCGAATACATGTTGATTTCCTTGTGAAGTTGGGCATACTAACTGATGCTCAAAAAGTACTTTGGAAAACATGGTTCAGGTTTTACAAAATTTTTAATATCTTCTCTGTTTTAATATCACACATAATATTTTGGAATATATCTTCCCTCCCCTTTCCTAGAGTGCCCTTCCTTGTATCAAAGAATTACAAAAGAAGGAAAAAGAACTTAATCAAAACCAACCAACACATTAACAGAGCTTGGCAGTGAAAGCAGTATTCCATTCCTGTAGTCCCCTAGTTCAGCAAGTGAGAGAAAGATGCATTTTCTCAGAAAAGAAAAACAAACAAAAAACCAGACTTGTGGAGTATTTAAGGCTGTATACTTCTATATCATGGAATAATCAGAAAGCACTGGGCATGCTGAGAATAAACATTACTACCAGAAAGAAGGAAATTTACTATATCTTAGAGAGGAAATTTTTAGTTCCTGATGGAATAATTTCAGAACCAGCTTCCTGAGTGTTACCAGATTAGTCAGAGCAAAGCTTAAAATGAGCATTAAGTTGGAAGGAAGGATAAAGATGAGAAAACACTGTACAAATTATAGTAGTTTCAACCTGACCTATGCAAATGAATTTTGATGCCATAAAGTGGGAAATAGGAAAAAAAGGTAAATATATTGGCTTTTATTATTAAAATTTCCTGTGAAAGCATAACTAACATAAAGCAGTGGCCACAATGTCTAAAGGGTCTTAGAAAGGATCTTTGCCTGCATACACTTGGTCTTCTTAAGGAGATGTTTCAGCAAAGAACAACTTTAGGATAGAAACTCTTTTATAAACTATAAAGGAGGATAGCAGAGAATTAATTGTACTCATAAAATAGTTTCAGACAGTAAAGGAAAACAATAAATGTTGGAGGGGATGCACCAAAATTAGGACACTAATGCATTGCTGGTAGAATTGATCCAGCCATTCTGGAAGGCAATTTGGAATTATGCCCAAAGGGCTTTAAAAGAATGCAGCATGCCCTTTGATCCAGCCATACCACTGCTGGGTTTGCACCCCAAAGAGATAATAAGGAAAAATACATGTATAAAAATATTTATAGCCACACTCTTTGTGGTGGCAAAAAATTGGAAAAAGTGGGAGTGTCCCTCCTTTGAAGAATGGCTGAACAAATTGTGGTATCTGATGGTGATGGAATACTATTGTGCTGTAAGGAATGATGATCAGGAGGATTTCTATATGAACTGGGAGAACCTCAATGAACTTATGTAGAATGAAATGAGTAGAACCAAGAGAAGATTGTACACAGAAAGTGAAACATTGTGGAACCATCCAATGTAATGGACTTTACTACCAGTAGCAATGCAATAATCCAGGACACTCCTGAAGGATTTATAAGAAAGAATGCTATACACATTGAGAGAAAGAACTAGGGAAGTAGAAATGCAAAAGAAAAACATCACTTATGTATATGGGTATATGATTTGGGGTTTGGGCTTTAAAAGATTGCTCTATAGCAATCTTGAATAATATTGAAATAGGTATCAAGTGATACATTTGTACAACCCAGTGGAATTGCTTGTTTGCTCTGGGAGTGGGGAGAGAAAAGGGGAGGGAAAGAAAAAGAATCATGTAAACATAGAAAAATATTTTTAAATAAATTAATTAATTAAAGTAAAGATAATACATAATATATATTTCCACGTTAGCCATGTACAGACAAAAAAGTAAAGTTTTTTTAAACACATGCTTGAAAAAAATAGTTTCAACTCTATGTTGCTTTACACGGGAAACTCCCTTTCTAGCTTCCTTTATAAGTTGTCTTCCCCCATTAGAATGTAAGCTCTTTGAAAGTTGGGACTGCCTTGCTTGCTTGTATTTGTATCCCCAATGCTTAGCACAGTACCTGGCACAAAGTAAGCACTTAATAATGGCTTTATTATTCATTTGTTTAAAAAACAGTTTAAAAGTTTGGTGTGAGATCCAACTGAGTCCCAGCACCCCAGAAAATGTGTAAATGAGGTTGGCTAGTGGGCAAGAAGTAGATGTAAAATAGAACAGAGTTGTGAAAGTTTTTTAAATGACTTCTGTTCATCATAAATGGTAGTGAAATCACCACATTAGAGTCAAACAACAGTTTCTGATATAATAAACAAGGAAGCTCTATATTTCTTGTGTTTGTAGGTCATTCTCATTTGGATGTTATTTTAGTTCAACAAATGTTTGTCAAGCTTGCCGTGACCTGAGGTCTATACTAGATACTGGGGATATAAAGACAAAAAATCAATCTATTCCTGTCCTCATGGGAGCTTATATTCTACCTGGAGGATGCAATTGTTTACCCAATCTTATTTATGTAAATAAGAGAAAGTGGGAAAAGCCCTTAAGAAAATATCCAAACTAGACCAACAACATATCAAAAGCCATGTTGGAGAAGACACAATCTTGAAAACACCTAGGGATCAATGTCACCTCTAAAAGGATTCATTTCCTAGACTTCTTCCTCCAGTTATTAGCACTCCTAATTTGATTTGTATTTACTTTATAAATAAACACACACACAGAAATCTATATAGATTACATATACAAATTGTATTTACTTATCTGAGTCTGTGCTATCTCTGCCATCCCAAGTAGAAAATTACCAGAGCTTAGCAGATGCTTATTAATGAGTGTGAATTGAATTGAATCACTTTACAAGATATCCCAGAGTGGGGAAAATTCTAAAAAAGAAATTTTTTAAACTAGGATGATATTAGTACTCAAAAAGAGTTATCAACATAGGCATATTAATGCATTATTGGTGGAGTTTTTAGTTAGTATAACCATTTTGGACAGCAATTTGATATTATATAGATAAAGTGGGTAAAAATACCTTATCCTTTGACTCAGAGATTCAGTTATTGTCATATATACCCTCATGATATTATTGAAAAAAAGAAAAGCCCTATACACAGCAGAATATCAATACCGATTTTTGTTGTAGTCAAGAACTGGAAACAAAGGAAATATATATCAATTGTGTATGCCTGAGCAAATTGTGGTATGTGAACATAATAAAATATTCTATTATAAGAATCTCTGAATGTGACAAATACAGAGAAATAGGAAAAGACTTAGATGAATGAATACATAGTAAAGTAAGCAGAGCCAAGAAAATAATATACACAATAACTACAACAATATAAATTGAAAGAAGAAAATTGATTTCATTGAAGGAAGATAAAACCTTCTAGACTTTCTCACAATGTAGTTTCATGCTTTTGTGAAGATCATACCAGATGATTGTAACCAGAGATAACAATAACTCACTGATTATTATAAAAAGTAAAAAACATATACATTTACTTTTCACAGTTGTTTGGCACTGATATGAATGATATTTTTGCAGGGGGATAATTGAAGAAAGTTCCTTGATAGATGGTCAAATACTCTAGATTTTTCTTTAATGTATATGTTATTGTTCTGGTTGCATCAAGCCAAATAAATTTTACAGTGCTTCCTCAATGAGCTCCATGATTATTCAAAAGATCAATTTAGCAATCCATAGATAAAAAATAAAAATTGTCCAAACTAGGATGTACAATTGGAAGACAGTCTTTACATCTAGGACAAGTACTGCAGATGGAAATTTGCCCCAAAATAGAATAAGAAGAAAAGAGTAGGCTAGATTTCATTTAGGAAATTGCTCAGTGTTGTTTTTTTTTAATGAATTCAAGCTGTTCTGACCCCAAAACAAACTTTAACAAAATGTTCTCCTTTGTGATAACACAATCTCTAGAAAAGTTATAGATAATTCAAATGACAATGTATGGTGAGTGGGTTTTGTAGGGAGAGAGGGATAACAGAAGAACAGCTTAAGTGCTGTACTATTAAAATCCTAAGGAAGGCCTAAAAAAAGCATATTTGAGTAGATCCTCCAAAGATTCTTAGGGAGAAAATAGTCACACAGGATGAAGCTTTGGCTGGATTTGTGATTTGTACCAGTGGAGGCAAGGCTCAAGAAGTTCATTGAAGTATATAAAGGAAAAGCATGGAGAAAGAATATTTGAGATAAAATCAGTAATAACAAAAGCATAAAGGTGAGAAACCACAGGGCATGCTTGGGAGGCAATAAATAGTCTAATCTAGCTGTTATGTGGAGTATGTGAAGAACATCATGAACTTAGGCTAGAAAGATTGGGTCATACCAGCTGATTGCCTGGGAAGAAATTTGAAAATTATTTATAAGCAATAAAGATCAGCTAAAGAATTGTGAACAGAAAAATGACATGACCATATCTATAAAAAAGATTATACTAACAGAAATATAAAGGATTGGAAATGGAAGAAAGTGGAGGTGGGAATATAACAGTTCGAGGAGTTGGAGCTGAGGGCCTATATTAGAATGGTAGCGGTGGGGAAAATAAAGAGAAAGCAAGTTGTGAAGCATGCTATGAAGGTAAAATTGATTCGCCTTAAGAATAGTTATACAAAAAGAACACACAAGTTTCTAACGTGGCAAACTAGTTTAATGGTAGTGCCAGTAATAGAAATAACCAAGCACCTAAAGAGGAACAAATTTGAGGGGAAGATAAGCTTGATGGACAAGTGAATAGAGACATTGGCCTGGAGTCAGAAAGAACTGAGTTTAAATCCAGCCTTGGCCAATTAGCTGTTTGGCTCAGGGCAAGTTTTCTTCAGCTTCCTCAACCACAAAATGCGGATGATAATAATAATAATAATAATGTCTAATAAAATAACAATCCCAGAATTGTTGCAAAGATCAAATGAAATAATATTTGTAAAAAACAATTATCATAGTTCCTGGAACATAGTCTACACTATATTAATGCTCTTCCCTTTTTTTTTCCAGTTTAGTGCCTCCACAGACCAAAATATTGAAGTCAGGAAGATTAGAAGGGAGATAAAATGAATTTGATTTTGAACATCTTTATTTTGTTATGAAGATGAGATCCAAGTACAAATATTCTCTAGGCAGACCAGAATGCATTTCTGGAGCTCAGGAGAAAGGGCTGGAGATGTGTATGGAGGCAGTATGAATGAGAAAGAATGCTAAGATTAGAACCTTGGCAATATATACCTAAGGGATTGGGGATCAAATGAGAGCCAAGGAGATGGGAAAAGGATTAATGAAGAGGGAAATCTGAAGCTTTGGAGGAAAAAGTGTTCTTTAGGAAGAAGTGATCAACAGTGTCATATGCTTCAGAGAGAATAAGGAAAATAAAGAAGAAAATGAGCTATTGAATTTAATCTAAGGTCATTTTTGTCCTTTGAGAGATCAATTTCAATAGAGTGGTGAGATTAGAATTCAGACTAAAAGGGTTAAAGAGTGAGTGGTGCAGAAATGGAGGCATAGAGGTAGACAACTTATTTTCTTAAGTTTAGTAATAATAGCTGAACAATGGAAGGGTCAAAAGAAGCATTTCTGGAATTGGAGAAAACAATTTATTTTGCAAATTGTTAGCAAGAAACCTGTGGAGAGGTGCCCTTCACTTCTTCCATTTACTTCCATGAAAATTCCTACTATTCTCTTTTATACATAATAGACACTTCATCTGCTTTCAATACTTTCACTTGCCTGTATGCCTGTTGATTACCAAATTTATATCTCTAGTTGTGCTGTATCACATAAGATCCAGGGCTGTATTTTCAATCATCTTTAAGATATTTCCACTTGGATATCAGTCCAACAAAATAATTATTTATTAAATCTTTGTCCGCAAGGCATTGTGCTAGGGGAATGCAAAGGTTAAAAAAAGCAGTCCCTGCTACTGAGGAGAGTAATAAAAAAGTCTTATTCCAAAGAAAATTGAGTAGGGAAAAATTTCATGTGAAGAAACCCACAATTGAGCCTTAAAGGAAGACAAGGATGCTGAGAGGGCAGAGGTAAAGAAGAAGCGTATTTCAGTCATTAGAAATAGCTGTAATAATAGAAGAAGGTGAAAGGTGGAGTATTAGATCAGGAAATAGCTATTAATCCAGTTTGGGCCAATTGAAGAGTAAATAGCATAAAACGAGTCTGAAAGTAGGCAGGAGCTATATTGTGGAGGGTTTTATATTTCAAGCTAGGCTGAAGGGTTTTTATTTTATCCTATAGGTAGTGAAGAGTAACTAGTTTTTTGAGCAGGACTGCAACACAGTCAGACTTGTCCCTTTGGAACATTATTTTGGCACTTAGAGAATGGATTGAAGAAGAGACACCAGAAGTAGGGAGATCACTTAGAAAGCTATTGCCAATAATGCAGGCAAAAAGTTATAAAGGCCTGAACTAGAGTGGTGGCTCTGTTTTGTGTAATAAGCAGTAAGTTGTTGGAAGATTTCTGAGCTATTCGGAAATCTTTGACATGATTGGAGTTGTGATTTAGGATGGATATGGCAATATGTAGGATTAGAGGGGAATCAAGAGGAGAGGTATGAAGGCCAGGTAGATTGCTATTATAGTAATCTCAGGAAAAAATAGTAAGAACTTGAACTCTAACTTGGGTGGAGGCAGTAGGAGTGGAAAAGAGAGGGTAGATGTAATGGACATTTCTGAGATATCAGTAGGGTTTGGTGACTGCTTATAGATAGGGCATGGTCTTCTAGGTATTTCAGTCTCCACAGGTTTATTTCATACAACTCTTTCCTACTTGCCCTCCTTTCCACCCAGACTGGCTGGCCCCTAAAAGTGGTAGTGAAGTGGAAAGAACATCAGACTGGAGGCAGAAGAACCCTAACTTGAACACACACCAGCTATGTCACTCTGGGGAAGTCATTTCATCTTTCTGATGGTGGTTTCTTATCTGTAAAATGATAATGCTTGTATTATCTGTTTTGCTGGGTGGTTGTTAGCAAAGCATTGTGCAAACTATAAAATGTTATTAGAGTGAGTTACTCTTTCTACTTCCTTCTCCTGCTAATGTCTTTTGTTTTTACATCACCTTAATTTCTCAAGATATCCTTCTCCTTATAAAAATAGAAGTATAAGTGCAATACTTTTTAAAAGATTTTTATTTTATTACTTATTTTAGCACCCCAAACTGAAGTGATCTCTAACCTCTGAACTCCTACAATAATTATTGTCTCCAGGAGCAGCTAGGATTGAGATTGGCTTGAGAGCCAGGCCCAGAGATGGGAGGTACTGGGTACAAATCTAGCCTCAGATACTTCCTAGCTGTGTGACCCTGGGCAAGTCACCTAACCTCCATTACCTAGCCCATACCACTCTTCCGCCTTGGAACCAATACACAGTATTGATTCTAAGATGGAACATAAGGGTTTAAAAAAAACAAACCCAATACTATTGTCTCTTCAATTCACTTGATATGTTCCTGTTTTTCTTATTACTGTTCTTTAAAAGATGTTCACTTGCTATTTATCTTGTCTTCCTAGTTAAATTATAATGAGAATAAGGACAACTGATACATAGATACTCGGTTTTTTAAAAATTTAATCTTGGGGAAAAATGAATCTTAGTCACCTTACTTTCGAGGGCCCAGTACATTTCATGGTGTTTTAAACATTTTTTGTCATATAGTTAAGTGGGCTAAATCTAAGAACTAAAACAATAACGTTCTTATTTCAGTTTCCTATGACAGGAACTTTTTTTGGTCTTCTGTTGTGAAGGGAGATTGTGCCAATAAAAAAATATCACTTTTAGTGCTTTTCAAGAGTTTTTTTTCTTTCTGTGATCTTTTAAGTGAACTTTTATTAATTCTGTGACTATGTGATAAAAATATATTATCATTCTAATTTTTATTTTAGGTATCTTGAATGATTTAGCATGGACCCTGTTGCTAGTCACAGCTGCCACCTCCTTCAGCAGCTCCATGAACAGCGAATTCAAGGCCTTCTTTGTGACTGTATGCTGGTGGTAAAAGGAGTCTGTTTTAAGGCACATAAAAATGTTCTAGCTTCTTTCAGTCAATATTTTAGGTAGGTGTTTGGGGCTTTATTCCTTTATGATCTTGACAAGAACCAAATTTAAGACCAAAATACTTTGGCTCAGTTTAGAGGTCTCCCTTTAAAAGTATTATCCATATGACCTCCATTTTAAGTTTTTTCCTTTTTAAACTATGCAAATCTGGCTCTGAGAGAATGTTGTGATCCTGCTAAGATGTTTTTCAGCAGCTGAGATGATTTCATAAAAGTAGTACTCAATTATTAATAAAAATAAGAATGATTAAGTCCAGTGATCTACATGCAATTTATTTTCTTTGAGAATGAAAAGATTAATAAACTTAACATCTGTTATTGGAGCTTTGTAATAAACTCTCACTTCAATAAGAGACCAGACATTTTGTTTTGTCCTTAAAAAAAATTTTTTTTAGCCTTTGTTTCTCATATATTCTAAAGAAAACACACTTAAAAAAACCCCTTACATCCTGTCTTAGAATCACTGCCTATGTGTTGGTTCCAAGGCAGAAGTAAGAGGTAGGTAATAGGGGTTTGAGTGACTTGCCTAGAGTCACACAGCTAGGAAGTGTCTGAGGTCAAATTTGAACTCAGGACCTCCCATCCCTAAGCCCGGCTGTCAATCACCTGACCACCTAACTATCCCCAGAAAACATGCTGTTTAAGGCATTCCAGTAGGATATGCTAAATAGGAATATAAGTGTAGCTGTGTTTTTTTCATTGAAATAATTAAGGATAATTTGAAGGTCTGTTGATAGCCAAATATGAAAAAAATGTATATACTCTTTGATGTTATATACTGTCATTGGAATTTATATTATATAAGACAGTTTATATATAGATAGATAGTAAGCAGATTTTGTTTTCCTTAGAAATCATCTTTGAACTTTTCCATATTTGTTGGCATGTCCTGTATTTTTTTGTCCAAATCTGTGATATCTGCATAGGAAGCTCCCCTAAGGAGGCAAAATTCCCTCTACCAGTGAAGATCAGCAATTTCTGTAAACTAGAATCTTAGAGAGTTGCCTGGGGCACTGCGAGGTTACATAATTAACCTGTAGGTTAGCCAGGATGGGTCTGTTCTCTATAAAGGAAGGCATTGGGAGGAGTTTGGTTGTCTGCCCTCCAATCAAAGTTTGAGTAATCAGGCTGGTAGTTTAATTAGAAAAGGCAGACTTAGGGGCAGCTGGGTGGCTCAGTGGATTGAGAATCAGGCCTAGAGATGTGAGGTCCTAAGTTCAAAGTTGGCCTCAGACCCTTCCTATTTGTGTGACCCTGGGTAAGTCACTTGACCCCCATTGCCTAACCTTACCACTCTTCTGCCTTGGAACCAATACACAGGATTGATTTTAAGATGGAAGGTAAGGATATTTTTTTAAAAAGGGGGCAGGACTTGAAATCAAGTTTTCCTGACCTCAAGACTAGCTTTGACCATTATATCATGCTTCTTCTCCATGACTCACATCACTGTGGATTTTAAAAACTAGTTGCAAATTTATAGTGCAGACTTCACAATGATATCTTCTCCATCCTTTTGGATAGTTGTATTAGTTTGCCCAAATTATTTGAAGGATATAATTTTTTAAAACTACTAGATTTTTAATTCTAATGTTTGTAGGATGATAATTATTAATATGGGCTTATGTAGATATTATTTGTAAGCAAAGGTTGTCAGTGTAGATTTGTTCTTTTACACTGTAAACAGATATATTTTCTTTCATCAGGACATTATTTCAGAATTCTTCGGGCCAGAAGAATGATGTTTTTCATTTGGATATTAAAAATGTAGGAGGCATAGGGCAGATACTGGACTTCATGTACACTTCTCACCTAGAGCTTAACCAAGACAATATACAGACTATGTTGGACATAGCACAGTGTTTACAAGTACAGAACGTGCTGAATATGTGTCATGCATTTTTAAAATCTACTACAATGGAGCAGTCAACCAGCTTACCTTGTAACAGTGCATTCTCCCTGCCCAGTACTCTGGCTACTGATGCTAATGGTGTTATGAGTGAAAACTACCCTCCTCATCTGCTGCAGACATGTTCACCAGGTGCACAACCTCATAAGGTTTTGGATGGCCAGCCTTCCCATGGACCACAAGCAATCCATCTTCATAATTCCTCAGGTGAAGGACCAAAACAGACAACTATAGATGGCAACTGTACTGAGCTTCCATTTAAGCAGTCAAATTACTATTACAAACTAAGAAACTTTTACAGTAAACAGTTCTATAAACAAACTTGTTCCAGTCATGAACGAGCAATTGAACAGCCCTTTGCTTTCAATGCATCTACAGATCTGAACTCAGTAGAAAACCATACCTGTACTGTCAGTCCGTCTGAATGTATCTTGGAGTCTTCGGAACACCTCCCTTCTAATTTCCTTGCCCAGCCTTTGAATGAAGTTGCCCCAGATCCAGAGTCTGACAGCACATCATTGCAGCCTGCTGAACAGAGGAGACTGAAAAAAGCTATCCACCTCAAGAAACTAAGCTTTCTAAAATCACAGAAATCTGCAGGACAGTCATCTGAAGTGAAAGCAGATCATAGTCTAGCAAAAGGAATAGCAGAGTCACCCTTAGTTAATGAAAGGCCTGTAGAGAAAGCTAGTAATCAAGGGACTGAAGAAAGAGAAAGCGAAGAAATCATACATTCAGAGAATTTTGACTGTGTTGCTGAAATTGAAAGGACTGAGGGCACGGTCATCTTGAAAGACCAGTCACAGACTCTTCATTTGCAAAGACAGTACACTTGTGAGCTTTGTGGAAAGCCTTTTAAACATCCAAGCACTTTGGAGCTTCACAAACGGTCTCATACAGGTACAGTTTCTTTAGTGCTTGTAGGCAAAATGGTGAATTAGTTTAGATGCTGATTGATGAATGGTTGCAAAAGATTTTTTGCATCTCTCAGGTTACCTTTTCCCTTTGTAATGAGTAAATTCTTAATTAGCTAAATAAGAATTTACTCATTATACCTTCTTCACTTTTAGCTTGCAGATGTAATTCCTAAACCTTAGAATTCCACAAATGATTCTCTGTAGCCTGAACTGAAAAGGTGGCATCTTTTTATCTTATTTGATGTCTGTTCCATATTAATTTTTACACCTCCCAGTTTTATTTTTTCTGTTTCTGATGAACCATCAATAGAATATTTCTCTGCCATAGCTTATACTAGTTTTTTAATTGTATAATTTATAATTCATGAAAAAAGTAAGATATTCTGATTTTATAAATTAATCTGATAAGCTATTTGAGATGTCTGGGTAACCCTTGGTAAGAGGGACTAATTTTAAATTTTTATTTAGAATGAAAATTATTATAAACTAATAAACATAGGTTAAAGCTGGTTAACTGATATTTCCCTTTTCTATTTTTCAAAATAGTTTGATCTTGTCAAAAAATAAAGTGTTAGGAAATAGCTGTGTGAATTGCACCTTGCCTTCCTATAACTGTAGTTAATTGATTACTTTAGATAAGTATTTCACAAACATGGCAAACATATTATGGGCTTTTGAGGTGTTATGTTTCAGGATGTTTTTAAGATAATGATAATTGAAATAATTGTGGTTGTGGTAAATACAAGAAATATCAATTGATTTGATATTTTTCTTCCTTCTGTCCTCTTAGAATTTTCAGGTCTCATTATAGTTCCTTTGTTGTTTTCTAGGTTGACATTATTCTACCTCAAAGATAAAGAAAAGGAGGTTGTCTTTAACCTTAATTTCTATTCTAAGAACTTTTACTTTTGTATCTTTGAATTATAAAAAAAATTTTAGAGGCCTTATTGTTTCCCTCTTTCTCTCTCTTTTTCACACACACAAACACAAATGTACACACATATATTTGACATTGAGACCCTTATCTGTGTAGTTTCAGAGGCAGCAAAAAATTATATTTTGTACTTTGAAAGCATATCTCTTGAATGACAGTGACAATGTAATTAAAATTAATGCAAAGAATCTTGTCAAAAAGGAAATAAATTTTTTGAAATATGTGGTACTCTGTATAGGAGGGTCATTGACCTCGATCATTTGTGAGCCTGGGCCATATATAGCCCCAATTTTCTTACAGTATTTCTAGTAATTGGATTTTTAATTTATCCATGAATCTATTATCACATCCCAGGCATGTCTATAGAATTAAATTGAAAATTTTAAATGAATAGGAAATAGCCAAGGATCAAGGATTTTTTTATAATCCACAAGGCTAACCTATATTTTCAAGAAGAGATACAAATAAAAACAGGTCAGTGAACTGTAGTTTTACTAGACCAATAAACTATCATTTTATCAGAGCAGGAAGAAAAAAAATTAATTCTAAAGATGAGAGCACATAAAAAATGTACCATCTCTTCTCTGGCAATATAATTTGGTAAGCTATAACTTGAGAGGATTGAGAGAAATAGGATACTTTTTTTCCCCCACACTTATCCATATGGCATGATATAAAGTCAGAACTTTGCTCCAGCAAAAGGCCACAGCTAATAATGAAAAATACATTTTTTTAGTAATCTGTTAACTTCAATGGAGGTCAAAGAAAACTATTATTTTTTCCTCCCTTACTCTAGTCTATTGACTCCCTATACTCTCTCTTTCATGTGTCTTTATGTTATTTGCATGTAAGATGGTAGAGGTTCAACAGCCCAAGGCTTAAAGTCCAGGGAGACTTTTAGGATACAATGCCTGTTTCACTCTTTAGGTTCCTAAAGGCGATGCAATCCTCTGAGCTTGTTTTCTCATCTGTAAAATAAGGAGAATAATTATTTTTGGATTCTCAATTGTGGCAAGATTCAAATTGAGATCCATAATTCACGTGCTTGAAGTAAGCCTTCAGGACCTATGGAAATGCCAGGTGTTTTGTTAGGGTCAAATGATAGAACTGAAAGCTCATCAAGCAAGAAGAGGTAAAAAGGCTTTGGGGGCCAACATGGGGGGCTAGTGCAGAGGAGAACAGTTTTGTACCTCATGTGAATGGGGCTTTCTGGTGAATGCATGAATTGTCTGTCTGATAATTAGACATATTTTGAACTAGGTCTTTTTATTTTAGAGAGAAACAACCAATTGCAAAAAAAGTTATTTTTTTCCAGTTGGAGAAAAGTACAATTGATATGTATGAATGCAATAAAAAACATAGTGTTACTTTTATTTTAAAGCCCTTATAACAATACAAGAACTACTTCTTCAAAGATATCACTGATTACACCATCACCACTAACAGTTTTACATGTTCTGTTTTTGTTTTAGGTGAGAAACCTTTTGAATGTAACATTTGTGGGAAACACTTCTCCCAGGTGGGAAAAATTTTATTTACAGCTAATTGCTGGAAACCTGAGTGAATTGCTTATTTTTAGTACAAGCAAAACAATTATTCTTGAGTTTATGAGACAAAACTTTGCAATTTTTGTGTATAATCAAGCTTAAAGGAGTTCCAGTTAAACCGGGATAAAAATAATTTTAAAAGAAAAGATATTCTGTTTTCCATATTAGAGATAAAAGGGGAAAAAATTTTCTTAAGTGAATGAACATTTATGATACTTATATGGACTAAATCCTCTTCAATTTTTTTCCCTCTTTGCTGAGTTCCCAGTCAAACCAGTAGTGTACATACTCAAAAGCAATTTAGGATTGCCTTTGAAAACAATCACCTAGCCCATTGCTGGTCCCAGGCAAATGCCTTTTCAGTTTAGCATAGAACTTAGGAGAGTTTGTGCCCTGGTGACCCAGACTTCCAGTATCAGCCAAAATCCCCTCCATTGCACAGAGGAATTCTGGAAGAGGATACAGACATATAGCTTTACTGAGCATCTCTTTAACAGGATCATTGTAAGGTTCAAATAAAATCCTTTTTGTAAAGCATTTTGCAGACCTTAAAACGCTGTATAAATGAGAGCTATTATTATTTATGTTTTTATTTGGAGGAGTATTTTTATTGTCATTCCTTTTTTTTTGTGGCTAAAGGATTGAGTCTGTCATTTCACAATGACCTTTCACTCATCAGCATGATACTTAATCCAGTTCGTTACACTGTTGACACATCCTAAATGTGGCTGTCTGATTAAATTGTTATTACTTATTAATTAATCCACATCATTCTGGTGAGGTGTGATGCTAAAGTAATAGAATTATTTGTATTAAACATGTCTGTGCTTCAGCAGACAAATGACTGTTGTCTCTGACAAAGTCATCTCCTTGGAGTAGAGAATGCATATTATTTTATCAATACTGATGCCACTGCTCAAAACATTTTGGAAACTTCTCTTTGGGTATTGCTTGTGAGTCCTAAGGCTGTGTTTTTCAGTATGCTTAGTGGCACATATTTGCCCTTTGAGGTTAAAGGGTTTTTTAAACACTAAAAGCTATTTGCAGCCAAGTCTAGTGAATAAGGGAAATGATGAAAAATTACTGATAAGGGATGGGGAATGCATGTATGCAGATAATTTCTTCCTTTCACTCTTCAGTTACATGCTGCTGCTAAACTACTTCTGAAAGGAATTCTAAAACATGTTTTGAGCAGCAATAGAATTATAACAATTGTAATTTACTTTTGAGGACTACACTCATTTAATTGTGGAAGTTCTGGCATCTGGTTTTTTAATTGCTTCATAATGATACCTTAGAATTATAGTGCCCTAGAGTTGGAAGGAGCCTTATTGATCATCTAGCTCAGCCCCCTGCTAATGGATGCATCCCTTCTACAACATTGCTGACAAGTAGTCAAGCTTCTTCTTGAACACTTTTAGAGATGGGAAACTCACAACCTGAAAAAGGTTATTAATTCCATTTTCCAAAGCTCTTTTAAGAAATTCTTCCTTTTTCTGAATCAAAATCACTTCTCAATAACTTCTATTCATTGGTCTTGATTATTCTATTTAGAGGCAAAAAGAATGCCTAACTCATCTTCCTCTATTATCAGTGGTTCCCACTTTTTTGGCCTACTGGCCCCTTTCCAGAAAAAAATATTATTTAGCCCCCTGGAAATTACTTTTTTAAAAAATTTTAATAGCAATTAATAGGAAAGATAAATGGACCTGTGGCCATCACTGCTCTCCCCCCCCAATTACTGCAGCACCCACCAGGGGGTGGTAGCACCCACTTTGGGAATCACTGCTCTATGTGCTTCTTTGGTCTTGACATCTCACCTATCATTAACATGAGTCCAAATTCCACATCTACTTTGCTATCACCATCAGCAATTTCCATATATAGTATTTCCTGGCTTCCAGTCTTATAGCTTCTTTTCTTACTCCCTAATGTCTTTTATTTCTCACATTTAGGATACTACCAAGATACCCCTTTTTTTTTTTTAGAACATACTTAAGTTCCTCCTCCTCGCTTTAGTTTTCCTTCCATAGCTACAGTGTTTGTTCATATTCTAATCACCATGGACAGCCATTAAAGCAACAATAATTTTTCCTCCCTCTCTAAAAGCCAGAACCATTTATTTCAGATACCACTTCATTAATATCAACTTCTTGAAAGAATGCAAACTGTGATTGCCTCTCAGCTCAAATGAAAACTTTTCCTGGCTTCAATTGATTTCTAGCCAGTGACCTTCTTTTGGAACAAGTTAACAAATATTTATTAAATACCAACTATGCTCTAAGCACTTTTATATGTTTGTCAAGAGTATCCAAAAGAGTAGATAGTTCTGGCCATAAAGGATCAAATATAAATTCCTTGGTATCTCCCTAGTATTTGACAATTTGATCACCTCCTTTCTTCTCAGATTTCTTAACATTTTCTGATCCCAGTTTCTCTTTTTCTGGCTCCTTTATCAATCCTTCTTTCTCCTATCTTCTAAATATGGTTTGTGTGATCAACAGTTAAAAGTTAAAAGGAACATTGAAAGTTTAGAACATAAAGAAACCAAGACAGGTTAAATGTCTTGCCTAGATCACAAAGATAGTAGTAAGTGATAGAGCCAAGATTTGTACATGGATCTTTGAACTTAAATCCAGTTGGATTTCCATCTCTCTCTTTAAAACACTTATCAAGTCTCTCCTTTGTTAATTTCTCATCTCTTCTGATTTCCACATTTCCACATCTCATTTTTATTCAAGTGATACTTAGAAATCTCCTGGTATGTACAAGGGACTTTCTTGTGAGCTGTGGTTATTTAACAGCAATGACTGCATAGCTCTTGCCCTAAAGAAACTTAAGACTTAGTTGGAGATAAAAGCATACAAGTAACTAATATAAGACTGTGTGGGATAAGTGTCATACAGATGGTATAAAATATTGCTGTAGGAGTTCAGGGAAGAAAGATCTCTTGCAGCCAAGGTAACCATAGAAAGATTTGAAATGGACCCTGAAGGAGAACAGGATTTTAAAAGATGAAGATTGGGGTATATTATAAAAGCAGGCATTCTAGGTGGCTTAGAAGGCTTGAACAAAGGGGTGGAGGCAAGAATAGTATAAGGCTAGTTTAAGGAATGAGAATATTGGTTTAGCCTAAACAATAAGAGAGTAGTGTAGATATAAAACTGGAAAGAGAAGCTGGAGCCAGACTGAGGAATTTGAACTGAACAGTGAAAACTTTCCTGTGCATTTAGGTGACCAAAGCAGAACTTGAGGAAGATAAATATGATGACCAAGTGCCTGATGGGATGGCAAGAGGGGAAACCATTAGGATGCCACTGAAATGACTTGAGTATGAAATATCAAAGATGTGCATAGGGATCGTAAGAATGGAAAAGGGGCCAATGCCTATGTTTTAGATATGAAATGCTGATTGCTTTCCCTAGTTCCCAGCCTCATTTTCATCTGTCTGCTGGATATATTCATCTAGTTGTCCTAATATTACATCAAACCTGACAAATATGTTTAGAAGCACCCTTCTCATTTTTCCCCCTCCAAAAATTTCATCCCACCAATCTATTCTCTCAGTTTTGAAGCAAAACCTCATTTACCGCCTCACTCCCCGCCCACCTATTTGATAGAGAGGTAATGAGGTCTAGTCAGAAGAATGCTAGATTTATAATTGGAAGACTTATGTTCACATCCTGACTGTTACTACCTGTGTGATCCCAGGTAAGTCTCTTAACCTCTCTGGGCCTCATTTATCTTTTTCTTAAAATGACCTCTAAGTTCCCTTCCAGCTCTAAATTTGGGATCCCAAGACTTGTTGAATTGACTATCTATCTACCTTGAAAAGTGCATTAGGCACTAGGGGAAATACAAAGATCAACAAGGAATAGGCTTTTCTCTTATGGGCCTTATAGCCTATTGGAGGAGAAAAATGTATGCAGAGAACAGTAGGGCCATTTCCTGTTTGGCAGTATGATATAGTGGAGTAAGAAGATGACACATCTAACCCTCAGGCAGCTCTTGAAGATACCTACTAAGTTATAGAGAGGTTGCAGGACATTCTAGTGGAAAGAGTCCTGAAAAAAAGACCAAGTTGTAGATTCTTGATCTATTGGTGTAAGTTTAGGCCCTTGTTATCCTCTTCCTTTATTACTGAAATAGCCTCCTATTAGCCTTCTTCCTTCCAGTTTCTCTTCAGTTAATTTCAGCAAAACATTTTTTAGTGCCTACTGTGTTAGAGGTTCTATGATAGATGCTGAGGATACAGACACAAATATTAAATGTCTCCTCAAGAAACATACATTCTACTGGGGGTAGATATAGCATTTATACAGATAAGTAAATGTAATTTGCTGAAGGAGAAACCCCTTATTATAGCTCAGGAATCAGGAAATGCTTGGTATTGGTATTGGGAATGACCTCTGAGATGACTTTAAGGAAAGGATTCTAAGAGGCAGAGTTAAGAAGGAAACGTAGCCCAAGTATGGGAACAGTCTTCTTCCAAGTTATTTTCCTCCACAAAACTCATTAGGGAGCCCTCTTTCCTTACCAAGTAGAATGCCTGTGTCTTAATTTGAGATTGGTTGTGCCTATAGTGCCAGTTAATTCAGCTCCATCTCTTTATATCATATTTAACCTTAAAATCTTAGCTCAAATGTTACCTTCTCAATGGAATTTTCTCTGCTCCTTCCAGCTTGAAGTAAGCCCTCTCCCTCTTCTGAGCTCATATTTCTTTGTAGTCTTTTTATGACCTGACCACACATTTTTTAAGATGTGTGTAAATCTTATCATCTCTACTGGAGTATAAAAACTTTGTGAAGACAGAAGTTACTTAATTTGGTCTAGGTATTCCCCATAGTACTTAGTAGCACAGTATGTGTTGTGTTAGTGATTCAACCAATCAAATCATTTCCCACTAATTATGTAGAAGCCTCATTTTCTCAAACATACCAGGCAACTTCCCTTGCTTGTCTTGACACCTCTGCCTCCCAATCATATCGTTCCCTCTGCCTGAAATGCAGAAGTCCTCTCAGTTCTTCCCACCTAAATTTTGTTTCATGCGTAGCAGGCAGCATATAGAATACTGAAAAGAAAAGCACTAGAACTTGGGAGTCAGAAGACCTAATGCCATTTACTGTGTGACATTGAACAAGTTTCTTTACATTTCTCTTTCCTCATCTATAAAATGAACATGAAAATATCCTGTGCTATTTAACTGTAGAGGGCCATTGTGAAGAAAGTGCACTATACAGTGTTAATAGAAATGTGAATTGCTATTTTTGTTACTTCTCCTTCAAGAGCCAACTCAGATACTGAAACCTACTTAACCTCTCCCTAACACCGAGAGACATTTCTCAAGAACTCCTTTCATGAAATGTCCGTTAACACTTTTCTACCAAGTCATCCCCTCCCATTCCTTCAGATCCTGTTCTATACTCAGCTCCATGAAGCCCTCCCAGTATAACCTTCTTACCTAAGAATTTCAGATACTTTGCTAATGTACCTGCCCTTTCTTTTCTTTGTGCTTCTGAAGACTGCTTTTTTTAAGTTACATTTATTATCTATGTATCTGCTTTGTTTTCATAGCAAAATTATATAATCCTTATGGGTAGAGTTGTTAATTTTATCACAAAGTACTGTGCATGTAAGAGATATTTAATAAATGTAATCATCATCAATTTCTTAAGACCTTAACCAGATAGTCTTCTGTGGACTAAAGTAAAACTTTATGAACATAATAACTCCCTTGGGATTAGTGTATTTGTTTTGGTAGCAGTGACTTAGAATGGATTCTAGCTATATTGTTAGATTGTAACAAATGAAATTCTCTGGAGGTTCTATTTTTAATTTTAAAATATTAATTTATTAAATACTACTCAAGATTTCTAACCAATTAGTGAACTTCTTCCACAGTCCAGACAGACACCCAAGAATTCAAGTGGAGCAAAAAAAAGTAAGGCTCAAAAGAGTGACATAATTACAAGCAACTAAGTCTCTAGGCTGGGTGAAAAGAACTCGACTTACTGTCCCACTACCCAATTTATATCCCATCTGACATCAGTCCATCCCCTGTCCATCTCTGATTGGAAAATAGGCACTTAGGAAGTGGAATCAGAGACCTGAACTCCTTTATAACAAGCAGAGTGTCCTAAGGATGCCAAGAGACCTGCTATGTGGCTATTCAAAATGGCAGCCTAGAGCCTGCTAACTTCTTACCTCATCTGTAAGAGAGTCAAGTGTCTCCTTGGCTAGCCCTTAATCCTATCATTCCTATCAAAGATCTTAACTAAAGGAGGGAGATTCCAACCTAGTTTCATATTCTGGGGGGAGAAACCCTTTGACTCATCTTTAAAATAAACCAATTTGTCCTGACCCCAAAAGTGAAGGCAAGAGTGGAAAATGATTTTTCAGTAATATCCGAATTTGGGGGCAGCTAGGTGGCTCAGTGGATTGAGAGTCAGGTGGGACATCCTGGGTTCAAATCTGGTCTCAGACACTCCTAGCTATGTGATCCTGGGCAAGTCACATAACCCACATTGCCTAGCTTTTACCATTCTTCTGCCTTAGAACCAATACACAGTATCAAGATGGAAAGTAAGGGGCTTAAAAAAATAATCCCAATTCAACCTTAGTTTTCCACAAGATTTAAAGGTAGAAAAATGGCTTTATAGGTAAGAACCAAATTGTTTTTTCAGAACTTATCTTAAAATTCTAAATTCGTTTTACTTAAAAGCCTGGAAGGGTTTTAGTTAGTCATATACGTGTTTTATAATGCAGCCAACATAGTCTTTGGCATCATAGAACCATGAGGTTGGAAGGGACTATAGAGGTAATCTAGTACAGGTGTTACTGTAACAGTCATAACAAGTAGTCATTCAACTTCTACTTGAAATCCTTAATCCTTTAGTGACAGGGAACTCAACTATTGAGACAGTTCATTTTATTTTGAGATAGTGCTTATTATCGGAATATTTTCCCCTATATTGAAAAATATGCCCTTACTTAACTGTGATTTTAACTCATTGTGCCTGTTCTGCTCTCTCTAACATTTGATGTCTATATCATAAGTGCTAATAATAATCCCATTTCACTCTGGTCAGAGCATGTCTGCAATATACTAGTTATGTGTGCCATATTTTATGAGTAGCTAGGTGGTGGCTTGGTGGATAGAGTGCTAATCCTGGTGTCAGAAAGGCTTATCTTCTTGAGTTCAAATCTGGCTTCAGACACTTACTAACTGTATGACCCTGGGCAAGTCATTTCACCCTATTTGTCTCAGTTTCCTCATCTGTGAAATGAGCTGGAGAAGGAAATGGCAAAACAACTCCAGTATCTTTGCCAAGAAAACTACAAAAGGGGTCATGAAGAATTTAAAATGACTGAACAACAAACCATTTTTGAGAGGGACCTTGACAAATGGGAGTATGCCAGATAAAGAACAGATAAAATTATTGCTTATATTTATCCTGGAAAAAGGAGGACTAATGAGGGCTTTCTTCAAGTATTTGCAAAGCTGCCATCTTTGAGAGAATTGTTGTTTGCCTTTTGTTTTAGTTTCGTTTTTTTTTAACCCTTAACTTCTGTGTATTGGCTCCTTGGTGGAAGAGTGGTAAGGGTGGGCAATGGGGGTCAAGTGACTTGCCCAGGGCCACACAGCTGGGAAGTGTCTGAGGCCAGATTTGAACCTAGGACCTCCTGTCTCTAGGCCTGACTTTCAATCCACTGGGCTACCCAGCTGCCTCCCTGCCTTTTGTTTTAGAGGGCAAAACCAGCACCACCAGGAAGAAATTGTAGGAAGGCAGGCTTTAATTTTGGCATGGGATTAGGAAGAATTTTCTCCTACCTAGAAATGTTCTACAGTAGAGCAGGGTGTGTTAATGTGTTAGTTCCTATCACTGTAATTATTCTGATAGAGGCTAGATGATTCCCTGACAAGAGTATTATAGAAAATATTCTTGCATTGGCTATGAATTCACCTCCAAAATCCCTTCTAACTTTAAGATCATGTGGTTTTTATTTTGACTAAACTCTTAATTTAGTACCAATTAAGAGAATGCCCAGGATGTGGACCTATTGTTTAAATGCCATGGTATTTAACTTATTTCTATCGGAGCTTATATTTATGTCATTTAAGTGTTATTCTTTTTATGCTACACAATGAAGTATAACAAAATTTACTGAACAAAATGTAATAAAGGTAATCTTTGCTTAAAGTGATATTTGTTTAAAAAGCTTTAGAATTCCTTTAGTTCCTTTAGTAGTGCCCCACACATAGTATAGGCATTTAATACTTTTATTGAATAAAATTGGACTTTTCATAGAGAGTATAGGGCCTCGGCCCAATGATACATCTTTTTTTAGATAACAGGGTCAGTAATCTAGGTATTCCCTTCCCAAAGTTGTTGTTTGGTGCCTCATTGTGGCATGGAGGTGATAGTGGTTTCTCAGAAATTCCAAGACCAAAACACAAGTCCTGAAAGAGGATCCTAACCTAGAAAGGTTTTCATGACAGGTCCAGTAATATATTGTCATTCTTTTGTTTTTGAGAACAGCACAGGTGCATTTACCAAATTGGTACAATTACCAGATATATCAGCAAGTTGGCTACAGGGTTGTGGTGTTTTTAGACACAACCTCTTTTGAAGACTCTGAAGTTCTAGAGGGTTTATGATCTACATAAGTGGAGAGAGTATCTATAATAATGAAATGGAACCTTGGAGCACTCGCGTATAAAATTTAAGGAAATAATGAAGTAATGCAGTTAGTATATATAGTGACATGATAACGATTTCAGATGTTAAGATCTGTATTAAAAAGCTAAGAAAAATTAAGCCTTCCTGATATTACCATGTTGCAATTTTAAATAAAATGTGTCTCTTAAAAAATTGTTATATAATTTACTTAAAAGAAAAAAAGTTAACAAATCAAAAGATTCAATAAAACCATAGCAGATTTTATAACTTTATATTATAATTTTTGACTTTCAAAATGTAGGGTAATATAAAATAACAGTTGACCAGATGGCACTTTATAGATTGTTGTAATTGCTTGATGTTTCTTAAATTCTTAAAGTCTCTTTTAGACTGGTCTTTAGAATGTAATGTCACATCCTCTTAATAACAGAAAATCATTAAGTGTTCTATTTCCAGACAATGTGATATCTGTAAAAATTCTTTGTAATACTGTTCCTTCTATGCAGACCAACTGGATTTTTTTCACAAAATATTTCTTCCCTGGCATTTAAAAAAATCATCTACTTTTTTTGTGTCCTGGTTATGTAATGATGTACCAACAACTTAACACTTCCAGGCATCCCTTTAACTATTAAGCCAGTGATGGAGGAAATCTCCACATTAAGAGCTTCCCATACCAGTAGAATCAGAGATCCAGACTCCCTCTCCCCCAAAATACTCCTACAGTATTTTATGGAGTTTTTTTTATAAATAGCATGCTTTTTAAGCATTTAAAAAAATTTGTGCCTGCATATCCATTCACAAATTAAATTTTGCTAGTGTGAGCATAAAATTGTATGTGTATTTTTAATGAGCATATTACAGCTAAAAACAAAAAGTCTTCTATTGGCTGTTGTTATACTATTTACTTAATTGTGAATCCGCTCTAGTAATAATATCTATGGATTCTGACTTATGAATTCTGTTTTTATGGTTCATTTCTCAGCAGCAAAATAATATTTAAAAAATTTACATTGGAAAGATTATGCATCTAGAAGATTTTTTTGGGCTAAATTATGATAATGGTGTGCCAAAATAAGATGTATTTGGGGAGTCTTTTAAATGGTGATTAAAAGCTAAAAAGAAGTGTGGTTTTTTTGGTGTTGTGTTTTTTCTTCTTTAGACCATTGCAGTCTTTTTCTTTACCGTATTTTTTGCAGTTTTATATTGATTTTTTATTATTAACAATATTGATTTTTATATGAGCATTATCTTCATTAACTTAAGTTGCACTTTGTAAAATTTCTAATGTGGGGAACAAATATAAATAGCTGCATGGCTAATTAATTGCCATTTTGAAGACTAGTATAAAAGTTTTAAGTTCTCACCCAAGAGAACTGACTGCTCCCCTCAAGGAAATATTTTATTAGAATTAAATTATTGGGATAGTTAGGTAGCAGAATGGAGTAGATAGAGAACCAAATTTGGAGTCAAATGGACTTGGTTTTATATCTAGCCTTAGATACTTCCTAGATGTTTGACCCTGGACAGCCACTTACCCTCAATTGCCTTTGCCACTCTTCTGTCTTACAATTGATACAAAGACAGAAGGTAAGGATTTAAGAAGAAAAATTAGCTTCTTTTGCAAAAATATCCTATTAAAGAAATCGAAATTACTATTCAGGAATCTAGAACAACTACATAGTCTCAGATAGAAAAGACTCAAGAGTCATCTTATCTAATCCCTATTCACCTTTTACAACATAACTGGGTTATCCAGTATATGCTCAGACACTTCCACTGCTCATTCCATTTTGGAATTCTTTTCATTGTTAAGTTAGTTCAGTAATGTTGGCTTGAAATTTGCCTCCTTAAATATTCTATATGTTGGGCCTAGTTCTACCATCTGGAGTCAAGCAAATCCTGTTTAATCTCTCTTCCATGACTTCCACAATACAACCCTTCGGATCATAAGTATCCCTGAAGTTCTCCCTTTCAGGTTAAACATCTCTAGTTTTTTTTTTATCAAAGATTATGTGACTTCATTTACCTTTTATCATCCCAGTTATGCCCTTTCTAAAATATATTCAGAACCAAGCACAGTATTCCAGATTTAGTCTGATGAAGGTATTTATCTCCTTTCTCCTTTTCCCCCCACCCCTGTGTTTGTGCCTCAGGGAAATAGAGATTTCTTATTACTCTTAACCCAAAGTGGAAATTGCTTTCTCGTTCATCCTTCAAACTGTACATATCTAAAATTCACTCATTCCTTTATTCATCTATTATTCCTGTCTCTCTCAGAACATGTATTCAATTAATGGTCAGGTGTTGTTATATTTTACTCTATATTTTATATTTATTTATGAAATTACTGAAATTACCCCTGTAATAAGCTCTCATCTCTTCTCTCCTAGATCATTATAATAGTTTCCGAATTGGTCTTCCTGTTTCTACCCTGTCTCTTCTCTAATTCCTCCTTCACATTGGTGCTCATGTAATGTACCAGGAATGGTGAACTCACTACTACTCAGAACTGTCCATTGGTTCCTCATTGCTGTTGAATGTATGAATTCCTAATTCTAGCATTCAGAGAGGCCCATGGTAGGACTTCACCTACCTTTCCCACCTTATCATCCTCATCTGTACTGCCGAACTAGATTCTATTCTCTTTTCTTGCCCTGCCTTTCCCCATCTGTAATCCTTTGTTCATACCATCACCTACTCCTGGAATGGACCCCTTCCTTCCCATATTTCCCTAACTCCCTCCCTCTCCCCCCAAATCTCCATCTGTTGAAGTGTCTTCCTTCTTTCAGGGCCCAACTTAGCTTCATTGTCTTCAATAAACTTTACCTCCTTTCTCAGATTTTGATAAAACCTTACCTGAGCCTCTTTTGCACTTCATAGTGCCTCTCACTTCATATTTGTTTATGGTTTTTTTGTTCATGTTAGATTAAAAGCCCCTTGACAGCAGAGTGTTTGTGTCTCTAGATCCCCAGCACCTGGTACAGTGCCATACATAATATTTAAGTGAATGGAAGATAAGCAAGGGGTCACTTTGCAAAATTTTGGCCAAGTATCAAGAATCTAACATGCCACTTGTTAGCAGGTTAATAAGTTACTTCTTTGGTCATTGCAATGAAAGCTTCTCTCAGTCTCTGTCTTTAGGCTTGAATTTAGACTAAAAACCAAAGGTTGGAATTTTTATTTATTTATTTTTTACATTGTCAATTGTAAGTGTCTTTCTGAATTCATGGAGTCTTTCTAAAAATTTTGTGTTATTTTCTTTTCAGGCAGGCAATCTACAAACTCATTTACGTCGGCATTCTGGTGAAAAACCCTACATCTGTGAAATCTGTGGTAAAAGGTTAGTACTGAGTTTATTCCTTTTCATATATAAAAATATAACTTTAAAGCACAGGTTGTAATCTCTCGAAAAACCAATATATAGGTGGCAGCTGAGTGGCTCAGTGGATAAAGCACCATATCTGGAGGCAGGAGGACCTGGGTTCAGATCTGGCCTCAGACATTTCCTTATTGTGTGACTATTTCCTTAAAATATGATGTTAGATGAAAGAGTGTTGGTAGGGAGGGATAACTTCCATAAGAACAGTGTTAAAAAATGTTATCTTCCTTTTTAGAGGGTTGACATAAGAGTCATCCTTATAAACAATGTATTTGTTTCTCTCATGAAGCTATATAGACATAGGTATTATTCACAATAAAGTCCTACTTATAATAGGCAGTAACTGGTCACTGTGCAACTCTTGCATTTAATTCAATTTATATATTCTCATATTAGGAAACCAAACGTAGTTTAACCTAACAAATTTCATTTTTTTGTCTTAGCTCTTCTAAATTCAGGCCCCAGTTGTAATAATTTATTCTTAGACTCATAGGATGTTAAAAGGGTCTGTGATCTAAATGTCTCATTATAAAGAGTTGGAAATAAGGCCTAGGGGCAGGTAGGTATTACAGTGGATAGGAACACTAGTTGTGGCATTGGGAGGTCCTGGGTTTAAATCTGACCTCAGACGTTTCCTGGCTATCTGACCTTGGGCAAGTCACTTAATCCTCCTTGCCTAGTCCTTATTGCTCTTCTGTCTCAGAATTATACTAAATCAGAAGGTAAGAATTTAAAAAAAATTTACTTAGAATATTTTTCCATGGTTACATGATTCATGATCTCCCTCCCCCCCCACTCCCCTTGCCCCGCCCCTTCCTTCACTTCTCCTGGAGATGGCAAGCAATTCCAGTGAGTTATACATGTATCATTGTTCAACACCTATTTCCATGTTATTCATGTTTGCAGTAGAGTGACCTTTTAACATCAAAACTCTAATCGTATCCCTATCGAACTACTTGATCAATCATTTGTTTTTCTTCTGCATTTCTGCTCCCACAGTTCTTTTTCTAGATGTGGATAACGTTCTTTCTCATAATTTCCTCTAGATTGTCCTGGATCATTGCATTGCTGCTAGCAGAAAAGTCTATTATATTTGATTGTGCCATATTGTATCAGTCTCTGTGTATAATGTTCTCCTGGTTCCGCTTCTTGAGCTCTGCATCAATTCTTGAAGGTCTTTCTAGTTCACATGGAATTCCTCCAGTTCATCATTCCTTTCAGCATAATAATATTCCATCACTATCAGATACAGTTTGTTCAGCCATTCCCCAATCTACCTCCTCATTTTCCAATTTTTTGCCTCCACAAAGAGTGAAGCTATAAATATTTTTGTACAAGTCTTTTTCCTTATTATCTCTTTGGGGTACAAACCCAGAAGTGGTATAGCTGGATCAAAGGGCAATTCTTTTAAAGCCCTTTGGGCATAATTCCAAATTGCCCTCCAGAATGGTTGGACCAATTCACAACTCCACCAGCAGTGTATTAGTATCCCAATTTTGTCACATCTCCAACATTTATCTCTTTCTTTTGTTGCCATATTGGCCAGTCTTCTAGGTGTGAGGTGTTAGGTTACTTCAGTGTTGTTTTAATTTGATTTCTCTAATCAGGAAGGATTTAGAACACTTTTTCATGTGCTTATTGATAGTTTTGATGTCTTCATGTGAAAACTACCTGTTCATGTCCCTTGACCATTTGTCAGTTGGGGAATGGCTTGTTTTTTTGTTTTTTTTTGTTTTTTTTTTGTAAATTTGACTTAGTTCCTTATATATTTGGGAAATTAAAACTTTGTTAGAGAGTTTTGTTATAAAAATGTTTTCCCAGTTTGTTGCTTTCCTTCTAATTTTGGTTGCATTGTTTTCTATATTAGCAAGAGGGTAAAGTCTTAGCATAGTAAAAAGTTTCATTTGAATTGTTCAAATAGGATTTATAAGATGCAGTTTGCATGAGTTTTGCATAGTTATTTTAGATAGACTTTAGTTTTTTGTAAAACATTAGTTAAACTAGTTTTTTGTAACTGTAATTTATTGTTTCAAATGTTTTTCAAAAGTTTGCATTTTGTATTTTGCATTTTGAAATTCTGTAATTGTATGTTTCACACTTACATTTGTGTAAGTATGTTTTCATTGAAATTTTCTTTTCTTTGATTTATATCCCTAGTACAGGTTAGCATAGATAAGGTGTAGCAATAAGAATAGGATAAGATAAGCATAAGATTAAGACTATTTTTTTTTTGAAATATAATAATAATGTTAGGTATAGCTTTGGAATTACATAGAATAGTGAGCATACAGGAGAGATTTTTTATCTCTCCATAAGCTCAAAGGGGGAAAATGATAAGGATGATATTAGAAAATGAGTATTGTTATATTCATTTAGCACTAAGAAGTAGAGAAGCTGGCTTGAGAAAGAATTGGAGTTTCAAACAGAGCTAAGACAGTGTCACTTTCAAGTCAAACAGTTTTTCTGTGGCAGTTGGTCTCCAGCAGTTGGCAGAGTGAGACTCTTTCTCTAGGGGCTTGGAGGAGGTGACTTCTCTCTCTCTCTCTCTCTCTCTCTCTCTCTCTCTCTCTCTCTCTCTCTGTCTGAGGTAGAAGGAAAGGAGGGAAAGACCTGAAGGAGCTAAGTGTTTTCCTTTTCCAACTTGGGAAACACTAGTGACTATCTATTGCTGTTTTCATAGATTGTTTTCACTCTGATAAGACCAAAGAAAAACCTGGTCTTTGGTTTGGACTCTGAGTTGGCTAAGTCTCAGAGTCCTAACTTGGTTCTTATTGAGACTCAACCAGCTAGCTTTATTATTTTTATAACTTGGAGGTGAAGTTAAGACTTTATAAGGATAATAGTATTAGTTTATTTAGAATAGTAAAAATTTGAGTTAGTCAGATCAGGAAGGAGCAGTGTAGCCTGTGGAATAGGTGAAGTGATTTCTTGCAGAGCCAGGAAGTTTTATTTGGGTGGAGTTAGAAATCGTTTTTTATCCTTATAAATTCAACAAATATTTTATTTTTATAATAAGAGTTTCCTTAGCATCCTTGCACCTGGCCCTGAAGAGACATTCACTTATGAGCTTCACTTCACTGATATAAACTGAAGATACTTTGTTAGCGCAGCAAGCAGAGTATTGAAATCAGTTTATATAATCCATAATCAATCCATTGCTGTGTTAGTTTTGCATTCATCTTTTATTTTTACAGTTTGTACAAAACCTTTTTAATTTGCTATAATCAGTCATTCATATTACATTTTGTAATGTTCTCTATCTCTTGCTTGGTTTTAAATTTCTTACTTTCCCACAGATCTGACAGGTATACTATTCTATGTTCACCTAATTTATTCATGATTTTACACTTTATATTTAAGTCACTTACCAATTTTGAATTTATCTTCGTATAGGATGTAAGATGTTGATCTAAACCTAATTTTCCCCATGCTGTTTTCCAATTTTCCCAGCAATTTTTGTCAGATAGTGAGTTACTTGTCCCAAAAGCTGGGAGCTTTGGGTTTATCGAACACTAGCTTGCTGAGGTCATTTATCCTAAGTCTATTCTATTGATTCACCCTTCTGTCTCAGCCAGTACCATATTGTTTTGATGACCATTACTTTATAGTATAGTTTAAGATCTGGTACTGCTAGGCCCCCATCCTTCACATTTTTTTTTCATTATTTCCCTTGATATTCTTGATCTTTTGTTTATTCAGATGAACTTTGTTATAATTTTTTCTAATTCTATAAAAAAGTGGTAGTTTGATAGGTATGGCATTGAATAAGTAGATTAATTTGAGTAGGATTATCATTATTATTACATTAGCTCTTCCTACCCATGAGCAATTAATGTTTTTCCAATTATTTAGATTTAGTTTTAATTGTGTGAAAAGTGTTTTGTAGTTGTGTTCATATAATTCCTGTGTTTATCTTGGCAGATAGATTCCTAAATATTTTATATTGTCTAGAGTGATTTTAAATGGAGTTTCTCTTTTTAACTTTTGCTGCTGAATTTTGTTGGAAATATATAGAAATGCTGATGACTTATGTGGGTTTATCTTGTACACAGCAACATTGCTAAAGTTGTTAATTATTTCCACTAGTCTTTTAGTTGATTTTTTGGGATTTGTTAAGTATACAGTCATATCATCTGCAAAGAGTGATAGTTGAGTTTCCTCATTGCTTATTTTAATCCCTTCAATTTCTTTTTTCTCTAATTGCTACTGCTAGTGTTTCTAGTACACTACTAAAGAACAGAGATGATAATAGGCATCCTTGTTTCACCCCTGACCTTATTGGGAAGGCTTCTAACTTGTCATCATTGCAGATGTTATAAAGAAAGAGGGAGGTCCTAGGGAGATATAGATATGCAGTGATGTGGATGTATCTCTGTATTCTCCCTAAGTGCAGATGATGGGGAACACCAACCCCAATCACCCTTGCTAGTTGTTATAATTTCCCCTTTCAATAACAGTTGCCCAGGGAGGACCCTGAAAGTTTAGGTGGATGGGTAACCCTTTCAGGTCCAACTTGGGGTTGGATAAATTAAGATAGGGCTCTGATTAGCCTTTGATCACGTCTGGTATCTGACTGCGTTTGCTCCCTCCCCAAGGGTTGTGATATAAAGACCACTCAGGAAGGTACTTATTAAACACTCTTTATCTATAATCTATAATCAGGGAAAGGATAATTAGGATAAGGTTTGGGGACTGGAGACCCTGTCAATCTAATATCTATAACTAATTTAACACTTAGGACTGGAGGATATTGATTTAGTAGAAGCTGGAGCTTTGTTCTTCACAAACCCTCTGGCCTAGCCTGGCCATTGCCAAGCCAGAGAAAGGTGACTGCTCTTGATGCAGCTGTGTTGGTGATTTTATTCTCTCAGCTTCTCACTATTAATGTTTGGTGATGTATTAGCTAGCCTTCACAGTCTTCAGGAAATATTCAGATCCTACCAGCCCTCTTCTTCATAAACCTTCCATACTTCCTTTACCACCCAGGGACCCAAGCCCAAAGGAAGACAGAAAGTCAAAAGCCAAAGACCCCCTTCCAGGTGGCTGTTAGGGTTCTTTTATCCTCCCAGGCCAACCAACTTTTGCCCCTGAGTTTTTATCTGAGAATTTTTAATTTGTTTTTAAAGTTGCAAGCCCAATTCATTGATCTTCCTCTCTATTTTGTTGCTATAGGCACTCAGCAATATAAAGTTTCCTCTGAGTACTGCTTTGGCTGTATCCCATAGGTTTTGATATGTTGTCTCCTTAATGTCTGAATGAAGTCAGTAATTGTTTCTATGATTTCTTCTTTGACCTGCCAGTTTTGAAGAACTAGCTTATTTAATTTCCAGTTAGTTTTAAATTTGCTTTTCCATGGGCCCTTGTTAATTATATTTTATTGTGTTATGATCTGAAAAAATTGCATTTATTATTTCTTCTTTTTTGTATTTGTTTGCAATATTTCTATGCCCTAATACACGGTCGATCTTTGTATATGTACCATGTACTAATGAGAAAATTCCTTTAAAAAAAGTAATTAAGGCCCAAAAAAAGGGACGTGACTGGCCCAGTAAGGGTTTTTTGGTATTTTTTAAAAATCTTTTTTTTTGTTTTCATTTTTTCTAGTAGGAAAGGCAGTGGATATAATGACAAACATTATAATATCTCATTCTATATCCTATAAAATTAGATTAAAAAAAAGATTTCTAAGAGTTCAGTCTAGAATTTAGTCCCACACCATTTCATCTTCACAGTACTCTGATTCTCATTTAGGATTCCTGGAAGGAGCTGCTTTTAATGATCTCTGTTCTGTTTTATTCCTGAATATATTATTTTGTGCTATATTTTAACTTGTAAAATTCTTCAAATCTTTTTGAAAAGTATAAAAGGATAAACCTATTTCATCAGCATTATTACTTATAATAATTATTATTAAAAATAAGACCACTGACAGTGATCATCAACCATAGAATAAGAAAGGTTTATCAAACAACTTTCTATTAATACCTTCCTACAGCAAGTCTTCATTTCTTTTTTAAAAGCCCATTTTAGAAAAAGTATTTTAGATGAAGGTGGCTGCATCTCCTGATCATGCTCTGATGAAGAATATAATTCATTCCCTCCCTCAGTGATATGCACTTAAGAGGATTCACAGTAATGTTGAAACATCCTTAATTGAATTTTCATATTCCATTACAGATTTGCAGCCTCTGGTGATGTCCAACGTCACATTATTATTCACTCGGGAGAAAAACCACATTTGTGTGATATCTGTGGTCGAGGTAGTACTGGAATTTTTACTATTTTCTCTCCAAGATTTCTGATTAAAATGCAAAGAGTCCATCTTGAGCACATTGCTGTTGCATCCTTTCTTTAGGGTTTAGTAACTTCAGCAATTTAAAGGAGCACAAGAAGACTCACACTGCTGAGAAAGTCTTCACCTGTGATGAATGTGGGAAATCTTTTAATATGCAACGCAAGCTGGTAAAACACAGAATTAGGCACACTGGTGAGCGCCCATATAGCTGTTCTGCATGCGGTAAGTACTGCGGCTTTTGCCAGGTGTCACATAGCTGCACAGCCCTTTTTTTTAGGGCTTAATTAAGTCAGCATTGTGCTTTAGTAGACTGAACACTGGACCAGGAGTCAGGAGGGACACTTATGAGTTGTGTAATGCTGTTCAAGTCATGTGACTTCTCCCTCTCAGTTCTCTTCTAGAAGGTTAGAAGAAAAACTTCCTCTTTCCCAGTACCCTGGTTTAGAGTGTGGTGAAGATTAGATGAGATTGTGTATATGAGAACTCTCCACAAATGTTAGACAATACTGTACAGAAGTAACTGATCTGAAGCTGTTTTAATTTAGTTAGCAGTTCAATAATAGAATATTAGCTTCTGCTGTACAAACTATTTTAATATCTTATTTTTACCAGACCTTTCATTTTCTAATTTTGGAGGTAGCTGGGGGGCTTGGTGGATAGAGAATGGGGCCTGGAGTCAGGAAGACTCATGTTCAAATGCAACCTCAGACACTTCTTGGTTGTATGACCCTGTCTAAGTCACTTAATCTCTGCCTAACAGGATGCAGTAGAGAAGGAAATGGCAAACTGCTCCAATATCTTGACAAAGAAAACCTCACAGATAGTCCATGGGGTCACAGAGAGTCAGACAAGAGAGAACAAAAAATTTCTTAGTTTTAGGGTACATCCTGAGAGGAAATTCCTCAACCAATGAAGATAACATTTACTCTATAAATTATAGTCATAGAAGATTGCTTGGGGCCCTGAAAGGTTAATTGATAGAATAATAATAGCAGGCATTTATATAGGGCTTAAAGGTTGGAAAGCATTTTGTATGTGTGTTTGTATGTATTTGTTTTCTATTTGCTCTAAATGCACATACAGACAGTTCTCACTTAATGTAAATTTACATTATGCAAATTTGACTATGAAGAATTCTGAAAGAAATCTTCCTTCTCCAAAACCCTTATGTTAACTGCACTGCACTGTACCATACCATGAAGTTCTCTCTGCTTCTGACCTTCGGCTTGGACAGCTGCTCTTCTCTTTTTTCTTCCTCCCCTTAAACCTCAACCTCTCCACAAAAGCTGGTGGCTCTAACCCAGGCAGGATTCCCACGAGGAGGAATTTGGGGCTAGAGATTCTGGAAACTAGGAAAGAAGAGGAGAGGGTAGTGGTTGCAACCTGAATAGAGGACTTCTATTGTGCTGAAGAAAGACACAGGGTTGAGGCCAGAACTAAACATAGGAGAAGCAGTGTGCCTCCCAGGAAGGAAGAAATGGGATCAAAAGAAGATTCACTGCAGATGACTGGTCTGTTGCTAGAGAGAAAGATCAGGTACATGAACTGGCAGTCTTGGCTTCATCAGAATTCTTCTGTTTCAGTAATAGATTGATGATGGTTAGAGCTGCCAGAGGGCAGGATCTTCCTGATCCTTCTCCTAATACTTCTTGTAACTGTCCTCTTACAGGCAGCTGCGTGTCATAATGGGTGGCATGCTGGAGTTGGGAAGCCCTGAGCTGAAATCCTGCTTCAGATAATTGTTAGCTTTGTGACCCTAGGCAAGTTAGTTAACTTTTTTTAGCCTCAGTTTCCTCATCTGTAAAAGGGAATAATAGCATCTTCATTACTGGTTGTGGTGAAGATCAAATGATACATGCAATGTATTTTGAAGATCTTAGAACTATATAAATATTAGCTATTATTATAACTCCCCAACACATAGGTTCTCAATAAAAGCTTGGCTTTTCTCAATAGTAAACTAGCCAGATTTACACAATGGCATGACACTGAGTACAAATGGAAAGTATGAAATTTTTGCTTGTTTTGTTTTGTTTCCAGAATAGTCTCATAATGCTTAATTTGGAATAATCTCCTGCACAGGTTAGGGCCACTTGGCAATTGTATAGCCAGCTGTTATTTCAATAGCCATGGTCCTTCTTTCCTGCTCTGTTGTCTCTCCCCATCCTTCCATGCTGCCTTTCAGTTGTTATTCCTTTCCTTCCTTTGGTTTATTACTCTCTTTCCTTCTTCCTCTCATTCCTTCCCCTCTGCTTGCTTCTACTTTCTGTTCTCTGTTCTTTCTTTAAGAATGCCAAAAAATTATTAAAATTTAAAATTGTTAATTAAATGAAACATGCAAACCATGCCTCTCATTGTTTTCAAGAAAATATTATACTATTTGGTAAAAGTGAAACCAATACCACTGACTTCTTTCTTGAAATAAAAACAGAATTTTCTAATCAGGGTGTTTGCCCAATGATTTGATTCTTTCTCTGTTTAGGACTCCCTCCTCATCTACCTCTCTGATTATCAAGTACAGAGCTACAGATGAGCCTCTGAGTCATGATTTCTTTGAGATTTCCTTTTTTCAAGCTCCCCCACTAGCTCTGTAAAGCACTCAGAATTTTCAGTGAGATTGAGTAACAGTTTTTCATATTGCTAATATAATGAGTCATTTGACACCTTCTAGAAATGAAGTGTCTTACATAAAGGAATTCTCCAGCCAACTTAAACATACCCCTATTAAATGCCAAAACCTTGGTTATTTTAGTTATTTTATTTGAAAAATTTTCTAAGATATAATAGATTCTTTTCAACTTTCTTAAACAGGTTTTGGAGTGGGGAGCAAAGGCAATGATTTCATTCAATGTAAATAACTCTTGATATAGAACCTCCCCTAGATGTAGGTTTGTAACACCTGTATAATTTAGAGCCATAGAAAGCTCTCAGGGGCATGGGGAATAAAGTGACTAATCCAGGGTCATACAGGCAGTGTATGTCAAAATAGGACCTGAACCCAGATCTTCCTGGTTGGAGGCTAGCCTTCCTGCCACTGACAACACTCCTACCTCTCAAACAGAAAGTACTGAACAAAATGCAGTCTTACCTTGATAACTGAGGATCTTTATGAATACAAGATACTGTCTTGATTTATAACACTATGGTATCTCAGATGCTGTTGAGGTGGGCTAGCACTTAGCTTAGCCACTTCTAGGGTAAATGGCCCCACATTACTTGGCTTGGAAGAGCTTTATAATTTTACTGCCACTTCTTCAATCAGTTGGTGTGCCTCCAGCCTCCAGCAATATCACCCTATCATTTTCTACTTTGCCATATCTAATCATATATAGGCTGAGAAGTTACGTATCCAAGCTTGCCTAAAATAAGAGTAAATATGTACTGAATGTATAAAATTCACAAGTGTTAGAACATAAATTTAGTAATATCTGTTTTAAGCTCATCAGAAAAGTTGTTTTTTACATATTTTATGTTCCTGACTGTTTTGGATAGTTGAGATTTGAGAAAACCTCCACATTAAGGATGTTTTATGCATATTAGACATACTGAAGGTTGCATTATGTAGTGGAAGAAACATTGTTCCATGAGATACCCCAATTTCCACTTACTTGCTTTTTGGTCTTGGGCAAGACACTTCCCTTTACTGTGTCTTCATCTGGAAAAGCATGGGGAGCATTTGGAGTCTACATTCCAGTTTGCTTGGGATATAGTATAGTCTCAAAGATAAAATAGTAACTAAGACTTTATCATAGAGCGGATTATATGGAGGGTTTTAAATCCACAGGCTGTAGAATTTGAACTTTACTTATTAAGGAATTAAGGATTGTTGAAGAATTTTGTTATTCTTTGTGACCTTGGGCAAGCCACTGTCAACTTCTGTTTGCCTCAGTTTCCTCATCTGTAAAATGAGGATAATGATGGCACCTACCTCTTAGGGAGTTTGGTAGGGTCACAAGAGATAATAATCTAAGAAGTCACTTTGCAAAACCTTAAGGAACAATGTAAATAGTAACTATTATTATTGTTCAGAATATATTATGACTTATTTAAATTGGGTAATTTGGCATATATAAATATAAAGAACTAAATAAAATTCATAAGAATATAAGTTATTTTCCAATTGAAATGAATAAGCAGTTTTCAGATGAAGAAATCAAAGCTATCAATAATCATATGAAGAAATGTTCTAAATCACTCTTGCTTAGAGAAATGCAAATTAAAACAGTTCTACAGTGCCACCTCACAACTATCAGATTGGCTAATATGACCATAAAGGAAAATGATAAATATTAGAGAGGGAAGAGGATGTGGCAAAATTGAGACACAGATCATTGCTGGTGGAGTTGTGAACTGTTCTGAAAGAAAATTGGGAGTTAATGCCCAAATATTTTATGGCTATAAAACAATGCATACCCTTTGATCCAATAATATCACTCTAGGTCTGTATCCTGGAGATATCAAAAAAAAGAGAAAGGACCAACTTGTAGAAAAATATTTATAGCTGCTCTTTTTGTGGTGGCAAAGACTTGGAAGTTGAAGGGATGTCTATTAATTAGGGAATGGCTGAACAAATTGTGGTATATGATGGTGATGGAATACAATTGTGCTATAAGGAAAAATGAATAGGATGATTTCAGAAGGAACTGGAAAGGCCTTCATGGACCGATGCAGAGTGAAATAAGTGGAACCAACAAAACATTGTACACAGTAACAGCAATACTGTGGAATGGTCTACTCTTAAAAGACTTAGCTATTATTGGCAATACAATGATCTCAGACAATTCTGAGGGACTTATGACAAAGAATATTATCCACCTCCAGAGTAAGAAGAACTGTTGGTGTCAGAATGCAGATGAAAGCATATGATTTCCCCCCTTTATTTTGGTTATGTTTTGGGGTTTTGGTTTTATAAGATTACTCACCCAAAAAGAACAATATGGAAATAACAGTATTATGGTGAGGATTAAATGAGAACACACATAAAGTATATTGCAAACCTTAAAGTATTATATAAATGCTACCTCCTTGTAATATTTTAGATGAAGTAGGAAGATTGATATTATTGACCCAGACTTATATATCTAAAAAAGCAAAGGTACTGTCATTTTTATTTTCATTGGATTTAGAATTTATTTTCCAGACAGCAGTGTGATATAACTAAAAGAAATAATAAATAAAAATTATTAAGTTAAAATTTTTTTTTCTTTGTTTCTTTTTGTCCCAATTTTAGGGAAATGCTTTGGGGAATCAGGTGATCTACGTAGGCATGTCCGAACTCATACTGGAGAAAAGCCATATACATGTGAAATTTGTAACAAATGCTTCTCTCGATCTGCTGTGCTACGTCGACACAAAAAAATGCATTGTAAGACCAGTGCTGAGAGTCCAACAGCACACGATGAATTTCTGCAAGCCGATGAAACATCTGATCTTGAAAAGTCTCAGAACTCAGATTCCTTTTCCCAAGATAAATCTGTTGCTTTGTTGCCAGGACCTATGAAGCTTCCTGTTCGTCCAGTGGGAAATTCTTCAATGGAATTTGATAGCAGTTCATCAGGTTCCTACTGCAAGTTAAGATCCATGATCCAACAAAATGAAGTTTCGGAGCAGGAGAAATTGAGTCTAGATGCTGCCAAACTGTCCAAACCTCAGATGCAGCAAACACCTCATCAGTCTTATACTTATCCAGAGGTGGTTACATCCACTGCAGAAGAGCCCCTGCAGCCTGATAGCATTTCCATGATTCGTTCCTCTATGGCAACCCTTGACAATCATTGTAACGATCCACTGAGCAACCGGCCATCATCTGCATCTTACAGAAGCTCTGAAGGACCTTTTTTTTCTAGCATGACTCTTTGGGGTTTAGCTATGAAGACTTTACAGAACGAAAATGATTTAGATCAATAGCATACAATATTTGTAATTCTCCTTCAACTTGGAACTTGCAAGACTAGGATCACAACAAGATTTTTGAACCACTTTTCACTTTGCTGGTTCCATTCTAACCACAGTAAGAGAACATGACCAACTCCCTACCCTTAGGTGTAGAGAAAAGGCAAGTTAGTCAAATTTGTCTCAATCATTAGGATAAAGCACAGAATCACAGTCATAGTATATAGTATCTGGGGGAGACCTAAAAAGTCCTGTATTCCATTTTATAAATAAGAAAACTGAAATATTCTTCCCCCTCCCCTCTCCCCCAAAAGAAATGATCTGTCCAAAATCTCATAGGTAGGGCAGAAATGTCAGATGTGGAAAGGATTTCAGAGATTTTATCCAACCTTCTCATTTTACAGAGGAAACGAGAGAAGAGAGAGAGAGAGAGAGAGAGAGAGAGAAGAGAGAAGAGAGAAGAGAGAAGAGAGAAGAGAGAGAGAGGAGAGAGAGGAGAGAGAGAGAGAGAGAGAGAGAGAGAGGAGAACTTGCCCAGGCTTACATACAGCCTAGGTTTTTGTTGTTGCTCTTTTTTTTAATCTTAGTATTGATTCTAAGACAAAAGAGTAGCAAGGGCTAGTAAAGGGAATAAAGTGAAGTTCCCAGATCACACAGCTAGGAAGTATCTTAAGGCCAGATTTTGAACCCAGGTCCTCCTGACTCCAGGCCTGGTACTCTATCCACTGTTTTACCTAGCTGCCCTGACCCTGGGTTTTCAATCCAGTTTTTCTGACTACAGATCCAGTTTTCATTTCCATATCCTAAATGTTGGCAGATAATAGCCTGAATCAGAAAAACTAGAGGGTTTATAAACTGTTGGTTTACATGATATTGAAAACATTTAGGCAATACACTTGATAACTACACACTTTATAACTGCTGTGCATTTTTTTTCTCAGTCAGGGTAAAAACTGTGTATCCAAAATTTTATTTTTACATTTTTTAAAATAAGACTTGCATTTTCAGTGTTTTTGTATTTACACACACACACACACACACACACACACACACACATTTTAAAAACCTAAATATTTTGCACAAAAGTTTTATTTGTATATGTAACTCATATGCTGTAAGTTAATTTAATAAATGGAAAGTACCTTTCTATATGGTAGGATATAATGCTCTATTTTACATCTATTCAGTTCAATAAGCACTAAGCACTGACTATGTCTAAGTCACTGGTAGGTGCTAGAGTACTGTGACAAATGCAAGAGAGGTCCTGCTCTCAAGAACTTGATCTTTTAGTGGGGTGGGGGTCAAGACATGTATATATAAATAAATAAAAAAGGAGGAGGAGATAAATGTCAAGAGATGTCTTGGCAAAGAGAATGAAAAATTTGCAGAAAGAGCACTTTTTACCTTTTGTGGTGTGGGGGAGGAGTGGGATCTGAGCTGGGGTTTCCAAAGATGTAGTATTTGGGGGGAGAGGAGGCCATTTCAGGTAGGGGGGCTGGCACGAGCAGAGGCAAATAAGACAGGATAAGAACAAGAAGCAAACATTAGTTTGGTTGGTCTGGAATGGAAAATGCATGAAAGGGAGTAGTATAGAAAAGGCTACCTAGGTCAAGATTGGAGTCAGATTTTAGAAGGCTGTTAATGTTGTAAGTCAGAGGAGTTTCCACATTATTCATTGGCCATTGAAGAACTGACTAATTTGGAGAAGAGCAGCATTGGCTTTACCATAGTGATGCATCAGAAAGATTACTTGGACAATGGGGTTGAGTAATCAAATAGAGGGGCCACCAAACCATACATTAGGCTTAGTTTTAAAATGTAATGTTATCTGGGGTTTTGTTTTTGTATTTTAATTTTATCAAATATTTCCCAATTACATTTTAATCAGGTTCAGAACATGCTCATCAGTGTTGGGACTACATGCAACCTGGATCTCGTGGTTTGACACCTTTGCTGTAGCACTGAGAAGGAATAGAGTGGAGACGTGGAAAAAAGAAATGCAAAAACATCAGGAAAACCCAGCCTCAGCCACTTCCCAGCTGTGTGACCCTGGGCAAGTCACTTGACCCCCATTGCCCACCCTTATCACTCTTCCACCTATGAGACAATACACCGAAGTACAAGGGTTTAAAAAAAAAACAAAACATCAGGAGAGATGTAGAGAAATCCAAAGGACCTGATCTGGAGATAATGAGATTTGTTTATGAAAGTTTTAGAGATTCCTAATCTAGAGTCCATGAATTCTAAGACAGATGAGTGGCAAGGACTAGGCAATCGGTGTTAAGTGACTTGCGCGGGGTTACATGGCTAGGAAGTCTACCTAACTGCCCCAAGCTAGACTCTTAATATGCCCAGAGTAGAAGCAAGAAAAGGAACAGACTCCATTTGCTGCTATAAAGATTAAAGTAGGTCTACTGGAAAATGACCTCCATCTGTTTTTACTACCACTTTTCTTTCCAACTTTGTCTCTCCAGAGACATTTAAAAACTGCTACTGTAATGGAAAACTTTGTCCTGTATAATAACTTTGAGTCTTCCTTGCCTAGGAAGAAATGCAATTCCTTGGGTTGTTCAGCTCAAGCTTTACCAGAATAACTCTTAGAAGATTCAAGTGGTTGTTCCCCTAGAAATGAATGGCATTTCAGAGCTTTGGGATTCAGTGAATTCTGTTTTAGAATACTTCCATATTAGTAATAACTGACATATAGTGCTTTCTGATTTACAAGTTGCATTGATATATTTTTATTTAATTCTCTTATAACAATCCTATGAATTACACAGTATTGGCTTCATTTTACATATGAAACTGAATACTTCATCTTGTGTGATTACACAACTGAGAATTTAAACCCAAATCCAATGCTCTTTCCTAAAAACCAAAAAAAAAAAAAAAAAAAAAAAAATACGAAAAAACCATACCTGTTGAGAATCCATAAAATAGAAGCTTTATGTTCTAGGCATTCCTATTTTTAAAAAATAGCCAGGCATTTTGAGACTCCCAGCAGAAATAATTTTCAAAACTTTGACTTTCATTTCCTCCCGTGAATTCATTTTCCTAACTTGTCTGTGTGCCAAAATAGTAGATGGCTCACTTAACAGCATTTGCTTTGAAAGCAAATTCAGAAATGTTAAAAATAAGCTTAGGATGATGGGAGTGATTCATGACTAGCCTGAGCTGTTTGAAAGAAACATCACTCTAACAAAAGATTAGGAATGGAAATTATTTTGGTTAAATGGGAAATAAAAATATACTTCCTCCCAGAGTTCAGCAGTTAGGGTTACCTTTTATTGGTTTCCAAAATGACTAAGTTAGATGATGCCCATTAAGACTGTCAAAATCCTCAGACCTACCAGGAATATAATAAGCTCTTTTGCTACTGAGTGCTAAGTCTGCATGAAGATGTCTTGTCATGATTTCTGATGGTCCTGGCCACGCGCCTAAAACAAAGGCCCACAAGCCACCGCCAGGGTCCTCTGGAGCTCAAAATAACGAGGACAAGGTGTCAGGAACCAGGCGATTAAAAGATGTAGTAAGTCATCAGTGCAAGGTCACAGAGCAGTAGACAAAACCTGAAGTATTAGGTTCACAGTTAGAAATGGAAGGAGCTGTAGAGATCATTTTTTCTAACCCCCCTATTTTACAAATGAGGAAACTGAGTCTGAGTTGGAGCGGAGAGGGGTGAAGGAATTTCTTGGCCAGGTTTCAGCTAACAAATAATAGGATTTAAAGCCAAATTTCTTCTGACTACAAATCTATCATTCTTTTCCCTTTCACCCAAGAAATATTTGTCTTACATAATGGGTTATTAAGAGTTCTCATATTAAGATAATCTCTGCTCTGAAAGAACTTGGACTCTTGCTGGTGATGTGGAAGTTTAAGGACCTGGAGTGACTCAAATCAGAAATAATTGTAGAGCAGTTGGTCATACTCTCATGAGCTAAAACTTTAAGGTGTTACGTATGCAATGACTAACTATTTGTGGTTCAAGATTTGCTCTTGCAATAGGACACATTTTTAAGTAAAAAGGTAAAAATAGGTTTATTATTATGCAAAGATCCAGCAATTTAGCTTACAACACAAAATATATGTAGATAAGAACACTAGTAGTAGTAAGAGAGAAAAGAAAGACTCCAACACCAGAATATTCTTAGCTGGGAAGTCCCTTGTTCAGCATTTCAGGGTCCTTTTCAGGAAAGCTCCAGGCAAAGTGTCCTTTCCATGGGTGAGACTTCAGAGTCTACTTTCCAGAAGAGGTTTTTATTGACCTCAAAACAAGGTATTTTGCCAACTGTACTTTGCATGACTGCTTCCAGGGTCCAGCGACCCAGCCAAAATAATGAGCCCCCAGAAGTGGTCGGGCAAAACATCTCAAAATTTAATCAAGAGTCATGAAGACAACATATTCTGTGAAACAAGGGTAATCGCACAGAAGTATGTTTATCTTCCCTATAGAGACCTTGGGAAGCTGCTGAGAACTCTGGCCAAAATTCAAAGCATGGGGCAGCTGAGTAGCTCAGTGGATTGAGAGTCAGGCCTAGAGACGGGAGGTCCTAGGTTTGAATCTGGCCTCAGACACTAACCCACTGTGTGACCCTGGGCAAGTCACTTGACCCCCATTGCCCACCCTTACCACTCCACTCTTCCACCAAGGAGCCAATGCACGGAAGTTAAAGGTTTAAAAAAAAAATGTAAAAAAAAAATTCAAAGCATCCCCACTCTCTACTGGTAAATGTGAGGCCTATGATATACAACAGGGAAGATTTACTAAGATTTTACTTTAACCCTTCATAGGCCTAAAAGTTTTTCCATTTCTTAGAGAAGGACGTCTCTTGCTTTTCTTGGTATCCACAGAACTTAGCCAAGTGCCTAGCACATTGTGGGAGCTTTCTAAACATTTTTTCAATAGATCTATTCCTTTTTTCCACCCAATGACATGTAGAAACAATTTTTGACAATTGTTTAACATTTTGTGATCCAAATTCTCTTCTCCCCTCTCTGAGACAGTAAATCCAATATAAGTTATACCAAAGCTGTCATGTCGTGAAAGAAGACATTTCACGGAGGAGAACAAACTCATAAAGGAAATACAATAAAAAGGATGCTTCAGTCTGCATTCAGATTCCAACAGTTCCTCCTGTGGCTGTGGATAACACTAAATCCATTATTCTTGGCTTGATACCTTGTCTCAAAGTCAAAGAAATCCGACTGTAATACACACAGTTACTGGATAAGGCCCGGGGACAAGCCAGAAGATTCTGCCCTGGTTAAGGGCCCAGCTATGATATGAACAGCACCTGTGCCACCTGAAACTGGCCTGGGCAGCACATGCATTAAATGATGTTTGCTGAAGAAAAATGAGTGGTCTATCCTCCTCCCCTGCCTGTTGCAGACGCACTAGCCCAGCATTAGAGACTCCATGGGGTGATCCAACTGGGAGGCGCAAGAACCAGTTGGGGATTTAGGCCTTACTCGGTGGTGCCTTAAGGTCCCCACATACCCTTCACAAGCAGGTGGCTGCTTTCCAGCTGGATACCAGTGAGGTTCAGGAGGCACCCACAGACCGCCAGAAATCTGCAGAGGCAGACCTTGAACCCGGATCACCGGATTCTGCTGCCCGCTATTATTGAAGCCCTCAGCCCTTTCCTGGGGAATAAAACCTGATGTTCATCTTCAAATAGTTGGGAAGGAGAATCCCAGAGAAGGGGGTGTTGTCTTAACAGGGGCTCACCAGGCCATCCTCGCCTCCTTCCATTCTGCCTCAACCTCAGCCTCAATGCTCTCTGAGAGCACCAGAGACTTCTCAATGACAAGGTCTAGCGGTGTTCTCTTGACACTGGGGTCTGCATCTTTTGGCAGGATTTGTCACTGTCCCCCATCGAGTGTCCACACTTTGTCTTCCTTTCACTTCCAAGAAGGTATCCCTCCTCCCCTTCTCCCACCTTTGCTTGCTTTCCTTGGAATGTTTGAGCTGGAAGGTGTGTAATAGAGATCATAGACCAATGGCTTCATTTTGATGCTGAGGAAACTAAGGACCACTGAGATCCCGGGTTTTGGAGACTGGGGTTTGGAATGACCTTGGGCAAGTCACTTGCCTTCTCTTCAGTTTTATTCAGCAAGCATCTTTTAAATGCATTTTATGTGTGCCAGGTTCTGAGGCTCCAAAGTCAAAAATGTAAAGCCCTGGCTTTGAGTTTCACCCCAGGCAGCCTTTTCTTCATATATAAAATGAAAGTGTTGAGGTCTTCTTGCTTTCAAAGCCCCGATTCTAGAAATCACTTTCCCCAGGTGGCAGAGCAGAGACACCAGCGCCTGGGTCTCCCACCCCGGGCCCTGCGCCCTTGCTGAGGCTGTGCGCTCCTGGGAAAGCTGATGGAGCTCCGGAGAGATGGCGTGCCCAAGGTCACACGGAAGCTTCTGCACGGGATAAGCTTAGAGAAAAGGCTACGTGCCTGCGTGGCCCTTCCTGGTCTAACGGGAATCCTCGAGCCAAGGGCTGTGTCCAAACACGCCCCTCCAAGGATAACTTGGAATTAGGGGCGCCCGTCCTTTCTCTTTTGTGGTTGCAAAACCTGGAACGTGGAGAATTAATGCGGATCTCAGAGGGTCAGAGGCAGGATACGAACCCAGGTTTTACGGACTCCAGCACGGATTCCTTTCCGTGGAAGCCGCGGCCCCTCAAGCCTCCGGAACCACCTTCTCCTTCCCGCTTTTGGCTCTTTCCCAGGCTCTGCCCTGCAGATCAAACTGGGCCCTCCGGGACAGCGTCCCCTCTCCCTCATCCATGAAGTCTCCGGGCTGCTCGCTCGGGGCTGGCCTCTTTCCTCTCAGACCACGTTTTTGTGCCTCGCCCCGGTAGCGCGCTCGCCATCTGATTGTCGCAGCAGCGATGCCGGCTGGGTATATACTCTTGGAAGCGCTCCAGAGGACACCAGCTGTCAAACTCACCTGAAGAAGAGGTGACGCACACTTTGTCCAGCAGGTGGAGCTATCCTCGAGCCGAAAGCTAGGTGGAAAACCTCCCCAGGGCTAGTCAACTATCCCCGCTGCCCACCAGAGGGCAGTCCACCGGGAAACTTAACCGGCATTTCCTTCCACCTGCCGCGATAGCGCCTGAATTTCACAAAGATCAATATGGAAAGGAAACGCCATGTTCAAATATTAGCAAATAGCACAGTTTACATAGTTCTAGAGCCCCCATTCCTGCTGTAAAGGAAATCTCCCACGCTTTACCAACAAGTCTCATCTCTAAGATTCAGTCAACTGACTTTTCAGTCAGTTATCAAAACCCAATAAAATAAAATTTCAAAGAAAATGTCGAGTTTTTCCCTCTCCCGGATCCCGTGCTCCAGTCCTCTCCTGAGCCCAGCCTTTGCTCCCTTTCCGCCGGCCTCTGGGGAAGAAGAAGAATGGGACTGCTTGTCAGCTCAGCCAACTACGGAAGGGCAGAGCCCCAGGAGCTGAGATGGTTTCCCCAAACCAATCCCTTGGTGTCTGGGGTTTCACGGCAGCTACAAAGATGCTTTTGCTCGGTGCCAGCCTCTATTCCAGGGGCTGCCTCGCCGCCACAGCCCTTTGGGGCTGTCTCCACCATGATCTCAAGCTAGGTCCTACTTCTCAACCTTTGGTTCCCGATGGTTGCCTTTTGGCAGTCTAGGGGAAGCCAATGGACCCCATCTCAGAATCGTGTTTTTAGATCCATCCAATAGAATACAGAGAGTAGAAAGGAAGTGATCCTGAAAAATAATGATCAAAATATATATATTTCAAAAAACAAGTCTATGGATGCTAGATGAAGAATCAGAGCAGAGATTCTTCATCTAGCATCCATAGACTTGTTTTTCCTGGCTCCCACCTCAGACTGCAGAGGTTTATTGGTGGCAGAGGTATGACGGTAAATATTTAACCACTGACTCCTCTGAGAAAGAAATGTTCTGGGACATACTTTTAAATTTACTCTGCATTACTGACATTTTCTCCATCTAAAAAAAAATCCACAAGTACAAGATGGCAAGGCATAGATACCCCAAGTTATTCTTTTTTTTAACATTAAAAAAAAAGCCCTTACATCCTGTCTTAGATGCACTACTGTGTATTTTTGGTTCCAAGGCAGAAGAGGGGTAAGGGCTCTACCATTTGGGAGAGGGTCTGTTCTTTCCTGTTCACTTAGTCACAAATGCCACTGGCTTTACAAGTTCACATGGATTTCTTGTCCATCAGCTTAGAATCACATCATCACAGAATGTGTTTATAATGGGAATCATTACATTTTGCCACTATACTGTCATACCAACTCACTGAGATGCCATTGTTTTTCTAATTATACATGACTTCAGTTAAATAAAAATTTATCAAGCATTTTTTAAAAATTATCTTGAGACCAGATTTGAACCCAGGACCTCCCTTCTCTAGGGGTGGCTCTCCCTTCACTGAGCCACCTAGGGCCCCTTTATTGCTTTCTTACATCTAGACCAGTGGTTCCCAAACTTTTTTGGTCTACCACCCCTTTCCAGAAAAAATATTACTTAGCGCCCCTGGAAATTAATTTTTTTTTAAATTTTAATAGCAATTAATAGGAAAGATAAATGCACCTGTGGCCATCACCGCTCTCCTGGATCGCTGCAGCACCCACCAGGGGGTGGTATCCACTTTGGGAATCACTGATCAAGAGATCAAGAGAACAATAAACCAATCCCTTGTGCTTATTTCTGAGGTGTAAATGCTCACACTGACACTGAAAATTGAGCATTTGGGAAGTCCTCCCCCATCAGCATCAGGTTGCTACTCTTGAAGGCTAGCAGCTCTTCACTTGTTTTCTGCTTTTAATTATATGGTACGAAATGGCAAGTCAACAGTCTCTCATGGTAGAAACCAAAGGGAAAGGGCTGAATTTCACCCACTCACTCTTCCCACACCCACATACATGGGGGCTCAAGCTTAGCTGGGTCCGATGTCTCAGTGGCTTAGTTTCCTTCCTGAAAGCCCCCTGGATCCCAATTTCAAGGATCTTATACGTTATACTGGAATTATCTTTATTGATATGTGTGGTATGGTCCCCATTAACTAACTGCCACGAGAGCAGGGTTCATAGGCACTAAATTAAAAAATTAAAAACAAAATTAGAAATTAAAAAGCTAAGTAGCTCAGTGGATAGCAAGCCAGGTCCAGAGATGGGAGGTTCTGGGTTCAACTCTGACCTCTGATGCTTCCTAGCTATGTGACCCTGGGCAAGTCCTTTAACCCCCATTGCCTAGCCCTTACTGCTCTTCTGCCTTGGAATCAACATACAGTATTGTTTCTAATATGAAAAGTAAAGTTTTTTTTTGGGGGGGTAAGTATTTATTAATTGCCTATATTGAGCCAGGGATTTTAGATTGTAAATTCCTTGAGGACAGGGATTATCTTTTCCTTCTTTTTGTATCCCCAGCACTTCACACAGCGCCTGGCACATAGTAGGCATCTGTTAAATGTTTATTGAATTGGATTGAACATAAAGACAAAAATAAACCACTTTGGGGTTTTAAAGAATTCACCTTCTACTGGAGGGACAGTTCAGTGGGAGAAATATCCATATAGTTCACTCAGTTCTGTGGCTTTATGAAATCTGGTTGGGAAAAAATAACTGGATTTGAAGCTAAAGGTTCTGGGTTTGAAATGGCTTTTCCACACTAGCTGCATGCTTTTGGAGAGGTCATTTCACCCTGCTGGCACTCAGTTTTCTCATCTGTTAAACGAAGTTTTTACACAAAGTGACCATTTAGTGATCTGACCTCTAACGTCTTTTCTAGCAGGATGAAACTTTGGGCTGAATTAAATACCCAAAGGCTTGAGTTTAACCCCTTTTTGTGAGGCTTGATATTGGCCACCAGATGGCAATGTAATCCTGACTAATGAGTAGGAGAGTATGCTTTGGGGATTCTCAGAATTTGGAGCTAGAAGGAGTTTGGAGCTCTTCAGGTCATGGATCTTGAGCTGGAAGAGACCTCAGAATCCCTCCCGTCCATTCTTTCCCTTTGTAAAATGGCCCAATTTGCCCCAGAGGGAGGTTAAGCCACTTGGCGAACATCATCCAAGTAGTAAGTGACCAATGTGGAATTTGAACCCAAATCCTCTGACTCCATGTTATCAACTTTAAACCTCTTATTTTATTGAAAATAAAACTAAGGCTCAAACAAATTTGGTGGCCTCCCCCAAGTTCATACAGCTAGCAAGCAACAGAGGCAGGATTCAAACCCAGATCTTGCAGACTCCACATGCACTATTTTTCTATACAAAATGTGACAGTAACTTCCCAATAGAATACCGAGAAGTAATGAGAATTTGGGGGGCCAGTAATCTAAGTTCTCCAGTTACCTGAGTAACCAAAAGTGGCATTTAAAAAAAATCCTCTTTGTGAAGATTTAAAATTCAAGGAGAAATAACGACTCCAAATTCTGTAGAATATCTCTGTTGTTTAAAACAGATCTTGCTAAGCTCCAGGTCACTCATAAAGCCTTTTGTTTTCACATGCCATCAATTTCTGAACACATCCTTTCCCCACCCAGAGAGCCATCCCGGGTAATAAAGATTAAGAAAGAGAAAAAAGGCAGTCTGACAAAACCAACACCACTGTTTGTTTCACTGGCACACAGTAAGGCTTTTTTTTTCATTTCTTCTTTGGGTCACTCATCTCTGCAAAAATCTCTGACACCATTAATGTGACCAAATTGGCAAATGAACCAACGCTGGGAGGGACATCTAACAAACTGGATGACCACGTCGGGATCCAGAGAGATAAGGAAAGGGCGGGACACTGGACCCAATCTAAGTGGTTCTGAAAAAGGTTTGGGGTTTTTATTGGAACCCCAGTATGAGTCAGCCCCCCAAAGCAAATATCAATCATAAATTATTTACTATGTGCCAGGCACAGAGTTAAGCACTGGCTGTGGTCTCAGGCTTCATTAAAAGGCTTCTAGGAATGGGGAGGTGATGGGGAAAGGGGTGGGGAGAGAGAAATCATGGCTCTTGAGTGTCATGAAGAGAAGGCATGTTCTCTTTGGCTATGTGGGGTAGAATCAGGGAAAATGGATGGAAGTTGAAAAGAGATAAATTTAGTTCAAAATGTTAGGAAAATGTAATGATTCAAGTTATCCAAAATAGAAATGGCTTACCTTGAGTTCCCTTTCCTTGGTCTTCAAGCAGAGGACAGGTAACTAATTGTTGGGGATGGGATAGTGGAAATTACTTTTGAGTATGACTAAAACTAGATGGCCACTGAGGTTCCTTCTGACTCTTATAGTCTGTGATTCTGATGATCCTTCCTAAAACTGAACAGAACACAATATTTCAGGTATGGTTTGGACAGAGCAGAGCATGATAGGACCATCACTTCCTCAGCCCTTTCATTATGGTGCTTTTAAAGTGCTTTGAGATCTCTGCTTTTTTCCCCTCCTAATCATCCTGTTGATCGATAAAAATTAAGGAAGTGAAGCCTTCTCTCCCAAATAAATGTGTCAGTCTAGACCAAGAAGACTCTGAACACACTGAACACTGATACCTTTGGTGTTAAGGACTAATGCTCATGGATTCATCCATTATTGTACACTTCTTACCTACTCCCAGTGGGGAAAAGGTCCCTCAGTGTAGCCAGTTTGCATCAACCATTTTCTCCTATGAAGAAAGATGGGAACCTACTTTAATAGTTAAAATTAAGTCATGAGGCTGCTGGTAACTTTATTACATTAAAGTAGTGATAGTAAGGAGAGGGAAATGTAGGAAAGAAGTAGAGAGCAGCTTAGCTTACTACCCTATTTGCTGTTTGATGGATTAAAGCTCACCACCAACATGGATTCCTCCAGGTTCCAAACTCCAGCCAGAAGAGAGCAAGAGCAGTCCCTTGGGCTCGCCTGATAAGCTGTTTTCTCCACCCACTAGCTCTCCCATGTCACATATCAGGAACCAATCATAGTTCCTTAATTTACCTAGTTTCCCCCCACCCCCAATGCCTGTGAGATCAATTTCCCATCTCGTTGGTTTCAACTTCCTTTCTCTGAGGGTTTTGTCTATATACCTGCACATCTCGATGGTAAGTGACCTCCGGGTCACTGATTGATGTCAAACAAAGCAGTGTAATGGGGAGAGAGGCTACTTTCCAACACCACTGAATTAGCCCATCACTATATATATATATATATATATATATATATAT
>NC_058135.1:210568902-210582694 GCF_016433145.1 Gracilinanus agilis
TATATATATGTTGAAGGGGCACTAAAGCTAGGAAATACTCTTAATTAAATAGAAGAAAATTAGAATGAAGCAGCTCATTTTTTTTTAGACTTCACTTGTAGTAAGAGGCAGCAAGGCATAGCATGTATATATAGAAAGCCAGCCTCAGTCAGGAAGACATGTTCAAGTCCTATCTCTGATATATACTGACTTTGGGCAAATCATTTAACCTCTTAATTCCCCTCAGCAACTCAATATGACTAGACATTGTACGACAGGGGTCTATCTTTAATTTAGAGTGCATTTCCTCACCAAGAATCCCCTGTACCAATTAATTAAATTACTTTTTGCTCCTTGTCACCCCGCCTAATCATTTTTCCTCGTGATGTCATAAAGCTGTGGTTTGTGGAGCACCACACCTCTAAACAATTGGAATTGTAGGCATGGTAGCTATAAGGAGACTATAACATATTCCCCAAGATGACTTATCCGTAAGTGGCAGAACTTTTGTTTTTGTTGTTTGGTTGTTTTCAATCATATCCGAGTCTTCCATAACCCCATTTGGGGTTTTCTTGGCAAAGATACTGTAGTGGTTTACCATTTCCTTCTCTAACTCATGTTGCAGATGAGGAGAATGAGGCCAACATGATTTGCTCAGAGTCACACAGGCTAGATTTCAACTTAGGTTTTCCTGACTGTAGACCCGGCACTCCATCCACTACACCACCTAGCTAAGAAGAGGCACAAATAGCATCAATAAGGACATGGAGAAGTCAAAAAGGAAGAGATGAAGTCATCCAGAAAGGACAAGGGGTCACAGAGGCATAGTCCAGATGCTGCAACTACTGCCCACAGAGGAAGCCTCCAGGGCAAGGAATGGATCCATTGTTGAAGGTTTAGAGAAACATGGGTAAAAATAGCATGGAAATGATAGTGCATGGAGCACTTGTGATCTCCACTTGGGGTCATGCATTCATGATGACATCCATCTGACAGATCATGGATCCATCAAAGCCTGGAAGAAAGCATACACGGCATGTTTTAACTACATATGTTAAGATGCTTTAAAAATAATGATAAGTTCTCCTTTCATGTGACCTACAGTTTCTATGTTGTCTTATGTAATGGGATGCCATGATTTCAACATTACTTCAATCAACTTTTTTTTTTTAGCAAACACCTACTGTGTGCAACACTAGGGATAAACAAAATTTAAATAAGACTTAGTCTTAGAGATTGGTGCTCCTGGGTTTAAATCTGGCTTGAGACACTTCCTGGCTAACCCTGGGCAAGTCCCTTAACCCCCATTGCCTAGCCCCTACCTCTCTTTTGCCCTGGAACCAATACACACAGTATTGGTTATAAGAGGGAGGTTGAGGGTTTTAATTTTTTAAAAAGACAAGACAGTCTCTGCTCTCATGGGGCTTGCAATCTGGCAGGAGGAGAAGACATCTAACCAGATAAACATAATACATACATGATTCAGGTGTAAGAAGTCGAAGAGGTCGACTCAATTAATCCATCATCCCACCTACCCCATCTAAAGCAACAACTTTATCATATGAGTTTGAATCAATCAATTAAAGATATTAAACTAAGAGGGAATAGCCTAGTTAATCAGTTTGGAAGGAGTGAAAGTCATTGGATGAAATTAAATGCTACATAGGAAGTGTAATGGAATTAATTATCTGAAGACTTGATCAGATCATACGAGGTTTGGATAACTAGCAAACTAGTTAACTAGTTTTTTTTATGATTTAAATATTTTATTTTTTTTTAATTTTCCATGGTTACATGATTCCTGTTTTTACTTTCCCCTTCACGCCCCCTTTAATCCTCCCCTCCCATATCCAACACGCATTTCCACTGGTTTTAACATGTGATCTTTTAAGACTTATTTACATATTATTGATGGTGGCATTGGTGTGGCCATTTAGTGTCTACATCCCCAACCATGTCTGCATCAAACTATGCATTCAAACAGTTATTTTTCTTCTGTGTTTCCACTCCTGCAGTTCTTCCTCTGAATGTGGGTAGTCTTCCTTTCCATAAATCCCTCAGAATTGCCCTGGGTCACTGCATTGCTGCTGGTACAGAAGTCCATTACATTCGATTCTACCACAGTAAATCAGTCTCTGTGTACAGTGTTCTTCTGGCTCTGCTCCTTTTCACTCTGAATCAATTCCTGGAGGTCTTTCCAGTTCACATGGAATTCCTCCAGTTTATTATTCCGTTGAGCACAATAGTATTCCATCACCAACATATACCACAATAGTTAACTAGTTTTAAATGAGCAAACCAGTTTGGAAACTAACGATCTAATAGCAGACCTGCCAAGGGGAAGGAGTTCCACACAAGCTTCTAAGAGGGAATCTTAGAAGATGGTAGTCAAAGGAGAAGGGGGAGACTTCCCCACCTTGTGAACTTCAAAAGATCATGAATTTTGCACTTCTTAGGGGTATCCTATCAGTGTTCTAGAACAGCTGACAGAAGATGAAGATAAACTAGACCCAGAGAGGATTTATCAGTTTCCATAGATCTAATAATCTCTCTGTAGATGATATCTGGGTTTCTTTAGCTTGATCTCTCTCCCGTGATCCAATTCCATATTCTAACTGATTACTGGACATTTCAAACCAGATGTCCTAGTCTCAACTCAGTGTCTGAAACAAAACTCATCAGGAATGTTCCCTAGTTCACCACTCTTAGGAATTTCTCTACTACTGTTGAGGACCTCCACCATTCTCCCAGGTTGGCAATCTCTGGGTCATCTGCAACTTTTCAGTCTAACCCCACATGGTCAGTCAGGTGCTAGATCTTGCCATGTCTACATTCACAACATCTTGCTTATGTCCTAGTTCAGCCTTTCATCACTTTTCACCTGAACTATTGCAGTAACTTCCTAATAGTCTTACTGCTTCACCTCTTCTAACTCTGATCCATCTTCCACATTATTAAAGTGATTTTTCAAAAGCTGAGGGGCTCAGTGGATAGACAGCCAGGTCTAGAAATGGGAGGTCCTAGGTTCAAATCTGGCCTCAGATACTTCCTACTGTGTTACTCTGGGCAAGTCACTTAACCCCCATTGCCTAGTCCTTACCACTCTTTTGCCTTGGAACCAATACTTAGTATTGATCCCAAAATGGAAAGTAAGGGTTAAAAAAAAAAGCAGAGGTCTGACCATATAATTCTCTAGTTATTAAACTCCACTCCAGTAGCTTTCAGGATCAACTATAAACACCCATTTGACATTCAAAGCTCTTTGCAAATTTTCCCTAACTTATCTTCCCAGGCAAATTACACATGACTCCTTGCTTACAAGCTACAATCTAGCTTAACTGGTCTTCTTATTGTTCCTTGTGCACAATACTCCATTTACCTATCCTCATGCCCCAGATATGATTCAATTCAATAAACATTTGTTAAGTATCTACCCTGTGCCAGGCACTGTGCTAAGCACTGAGGTATACCGATAAGAAGGAAAAAAAAAAAAGACCGTCTTGGTCCTCAAGTTGCTTCTGATCTAATGGGGGAAGTTAATATACAAAAGGAAACTAAAAAGGAAGGATGGGAGGCCTCCAAGGGTATTTGATCTGGGGGAATGATGTCCTGTGGCATCAAAACAAAGCAGAGCTACTGATGGAAAAGTTATCTAGAAAATTCTGAGCCCTGTATAAAGGGAGGCTCTAGGAGAGCTCCACCTCTCGTCTTCCAGTCAGAAGGGAAAAGCAACTGAGAATGTTGAAAAGGTTCTTGAGTGTCAAAAGCTGAATCAACTGCATGGTGTGAGATTTCAGGTGATCAGCTTATCCTGGGGAGACATGATATATGTGAAGTCAAAGCCATGACTCCCTTGGTTGTGAAGGTAGTCTCTCCTTACTTCTACTCAATTAACGTGACACGAGGTCTTTCCTGATTTCCCTAGTTACTCGTGCCTTTCTTCTCCAAAACTATCCTTGTCTCTATTTCTTACACACACACACACACACACACACACACACACACACACACACACACACACACATTTATATACTAAATGTATTCACACATTATATTTGTATACCTTAACATATATTAAATGTATCATAAATACTAAATATATTTATCTTCCTCATAGAATGTAAGCTCTTTGAGGGCAGGGACTATTTTTTGATTTTTACTTCTATCCTCAGGGACTAGAACAGTGCCCAGCACATAATAGGCACTTAATAAATGCACACTGATTGGTGAACTTTAATACTGAAGCTGAAAGGGACTTTAGAATACTAAACACAGAAGAGACTTAAAAACACAATACTTGTGCTAGAACAGACCCAAGGTGATAGGATATTAGAACCTTACAACCCAATTCCCATCTGCTGAATTCCCTGTCTCACAAAACATTGGCAGAGCTGAGGTAACCAACCTACCTTGGGGCCAATAAACAATGGAACCTGGTTTGTTGTTGTTGTTTTGTTTTTTATGATTCATTATCTGCTGGCTTTTAATGTTTCGGTGAGTGATTCATTCGGAGGGGCCCTCACCCCTTTCCTAGTGTGGCTTCCTAAATTCCAGGTTTTATAAGATAAAAATATTTTATACAATAAATACTGTGAAATAATTCTTCCTTCCTTCATCCTACCACCATGACGACAGTCTGTCCCTTATAAGCTGACCCAGTATTTCCAAGATCTTTTCACTGATGGAATTCTAATATTTAGAGTAAAGATACATCTTTTACATCTCTGCTGTATCCCGTGATATTATTGCTTAAACAGATAATATAAAGGGCCTTAAACCATAAAATTGGCATTTTGACTCTAGTCATGTGCAAAAGCTCAGCCTGCAAATGGAAACCAGCTACTGTGAGCACCACAACAAATATTCCAGTCATGAATAATTGAAACACCCAGCGGGGATGCATGATGTGATGGATGATTCAAAGTGAAACATATTTTCAGGAGAAATTGAGGTTATGAGATTTTTCGGCCACGTCGGACCGGACAGTATTAAAAATGTGACCTCCGGCTACTCTGGGTTTTCTCCAAGTCATAGTAATGGAAAATAAAGAAAGAGAATCAAGTGTGATTGTATCAGTATTGCAGTTTGATTATCTTCACGGTCACCTAACAGCAAGGCAGGAAGTCCTTCAGCTCTATAATTACCCTTAAAACGATTCTCCTTGAATTTAGATGACCGACCCTTCCCCATAACTCATAGAAACGTGGTATCCAAGACCAGCAGAGGTAACCCAGAGAGTGGCAGGGATGCTCCCTTGGGAAGGGTCTTACTGTGGTTGAACTGTGCCAAGGAGACCTACACTAGGGAAATAAGACAGGCCAGATGCTGGGATTGTGACATCATTGCTTGGAAACGAGTCCTGTTCAAACATGGAAGATTCAGCTAGACAAAGAGTCAGGTATGGAAAAAAAAGAGGACGGGGAGATTTTATGCTCAGGGATCTGGGCCTGCCAGCTATTCTCTTATGTAAGTGTTTTCCTTAGCCTTGCTTCTGATAATTTTCTACAGCTATGTTAATGATAAGGCTTAGACATAGAAGTAAATTGGGTGGAAGAAAACCAGAACCAGAATATTGGAATGCTGGATGAAGGAAGCGAGACACCAGAGCTGTCATCCATGGAGAAAACCTTCCTTCTAACCTCATAAAGCTGTTGAAAAGGAAAAGCAAAACACTAGCATTTAATAAGGCTTTACTATGTGCTGGTTCTGTACTAAAGGCTGGCAAAAGAAATACAAGAGAAAAGAGACATAATCCTACCCTCAAGAAGTGTATGGACTAATGTTGTAAAGACAATACACAGAAAGGATCTAAAAAGGGTTGAGGAAAGAGTACCCTCAAGAGGGCCTGGTGAGGAAGACCCCAAAGTCAGAATCAGACCCAGGAAGGGAATAAAGGTTGGCTTGTCTGTGCCCTTCCCCAAAATTGAGCACCCCCTCCCGTCCCTACCCCCTCCCACACACAGAGGAACTCACACCTGCAACCTAAAATATGGAGACTTGTGACTAGAGTGGGTACCGCACAGCCAGCAGAGAAAACCCTTAGAGCAAGAAGCCCTAAGTTCAAATCTAGCCTCAAACCCTTACCAGTTGTGTGACTGAGTTTGCTTACCTTCTGTCTACCTCAGTTTCTTCTCTATAAAATTGGAGTCATAATAGATACTACCCCACAGGAGTGTTGTGAGGACAAATGAGATAATTTCTGTAAGCACCTTAGCACGCTTAATACTTATTCCTCATCTGTCCCATCCTCCTGTTGTGGGGGGCCCAAGCCTCAGAGAAGAACTAGGAGAAAGGATTTTTTTTTTAAGAACTGATTTGAAAATTTTAATTAATTTAGAATATTTTCCCATAGTTACATGATTCATGTTCTTTCCCTCCCTTCTCTCACTTCCCTCCCATAGAGCAATTCCACTGGGTTTTACATATGTCATTGATCAAGACCTATTTCTTTATTATTGATATTTGTACTAGGGTGATTGTTTAGAGCAGTGATTCCCAAAGTGGGTGCTACCGCCCCCTGGTGGGTGCTGCAGCGATCCAGGGGGTCATTGCTGGCCCCAGATCTTTCCTTTTATTATTAATTATTGCTATTAAATTAATTGCTAATTAATAATTGCTATTAACATTTTTAAAAATCAATTTCCAGGGGGCTAAGTAATAGTTTTTCTGGAAAGGGGGCGGTAGGCCAAAAAAGTTTGGAAACCACTGGTTTAGAGTCTCCATCCCCAATCATGTCCCCATCGACCCATGTAATCAAGCAGGTGTTTTTTCTTCTGAGTACACTAGATTCTAAAAACCCAACAAGTCATTCATTCATTCAAGGTAGGATTTAAGGACTTTGGAGATCCCCGAGTTCAATTCCCTCATTTCTCAGTTGGGGAAACTGAGGCTTAGGGAGATAGTAGAACCCAAGGCCATTCAGTGAGCAAAATCGAAGAGTCAAGGTTTGAACTTGAATCTTCTCATTCCAAACCTATTTTGCAGTTGAGAAAACTGAAGTTCAGAGAGTTGCGACCTGCGAGTCGTCACAGAGCTAGTAAGGATGGGAGGTCAGGTGGGGATCTGGGGCTTCCAGACTCAAAGTTCAATAATCTATCTACCACCACGCGCCATTGGCAAAGTTCTGTGCTTTTATTTACATAAAACAACAGAGTAATTATTATAAGCCAATATAAGCAACTATCTAGAAGCAGAGTATATTGTATACTCTGAAATAGTATATAAGAAATAATAACATTTGTAACATGTTATATATTACATAATATATAATGTATTAGAGATCATTTGTAATGCTTAATACAAAAGAATTCCATATACTATAAACAATATAGAAACAACATTTTAGAAATATGTTTACATGATTATATGTTACCTAGATTATATATTATTGCATGCTATATTATTTTGCTGTTATTATAACAATCTCATTATGTAGTATATGCTGTGCAATATATTAAATATAACATATATATTATATGATAATATATAATAGAAAAGTATATAGTCTACTACAAAGGAGTATACACAAGTTCTGAGGGCATACAATATAGGGAGGGAAGCCAAGTGGGCAGGGTTGGTCAGGTAAGGCTTCCTGGAGGCAATGAGTTAGATATTGTTGAATTTACTTTCCTGGGAAGACTATTGGCATTCCTACCAAATCTGACTTTATTCTTATGGATTATATTTCAAAATATCACCTATTGTCAGCTGAATATAATTTTAATGGTGATAATAAGTAATGAATAGATAAAATAAAGCATTTATATTGAGCTCAAAAGGTTTGCCAAGCACTTTACACATTTTATCTCATTTGTTCCTCCCAACAAGGCTAGGAGGTAGGAGATCTCATTATCTCCATCTTACCGAGGAGGACACAAAGGCTAGAAAAAGTCAAGTGAGTTGCCCAGGGGCACACAGTAGCTCCGGCAAGGTTTGAACTCTTTTGTCTTCTAAATCCAGCAATCTGGTCACCACACTTCTCTCTTTAGACATCAGTATCTCTAATCCAAGCATTCATTATAGAGATGAGTAAGCTGCATCCTGGAGAAGATCAAGGACAAGCCTAAATCCACCTGGCTCCTTCTAGCATCAGACCCCAAAGCCCCTGGTGCAGCATCCTGTCCCCTGGGCTGTTCTTCCTTCCTACCTTTTCATGAACAAATACTGATTCTATTCCAGAAGACAAAGTCTGTGCTCAGAGTCTGTCATGGGTGAAATGATATTTCACGAGCAATAAGGGTCTTTTTGGTTGTTAAGCATCTTCAAGCTGCTGACACGAGTATCTCATTGAGAAACAATTTCTCTGGTCCAATCTCAGATAGCTGCTCCCTTTTTGTTGGTTGGTTATGTCTCTCAATGCCCAAACCTCTCCAATGAACTGTTTTAAAGGTTTCCTTTCTTGCTGCTTTGGGAATTATTACACGTGCCATTCATTCTTTATCACTGTGCCACAATTCATCTAAGAGAGCCCAGAGAGGAAATGAGAAATGATTTAAAAAAAAAAAAACAGGAGATGGTACTTTGATTATTTGCTTTTGTTTTTCTTACTGGGATATAAGATTAAAGGCTATATGCTTTTATTTCCCTTGTAAATATACACAGTGGGTAACTACACAATCATCTCATTCCAAGACAGCCCTATTGTGTGCCGACATGGCAGCCAGAAAAATTCAATGTGATTTCATTGTTGTTGAGTCATTCAGTCGTGTCCAACTCTTCATGACCTCATGGATCATATCACGCCAATACTGGCCACGGGATTTTCTTGGCAGAGATACTGGAGTGGTTCGCTATTTCCTTCTTCAGTGGATTTAGGCAAAGACAAATTAAGTGACTTGCCCAAAGTCACACAGCTAAGAAAGTGTCAGAGACCATATTTGAACTGTCCCCAAGCATAGCACTCTCCACTGAACTACCTGGCTGTCTCACATCCTATCCTTCTTCAAACATCAATCATGTATGACTATATTGCAGTATTGTGATTTTTGTCTCTGTTATGTGCCCTTCTCAGAATATGAGATCCACGAGAGCAGGCAGGGATCATGTCTCGTCTTAACATCTATTTCCCTCATTGGGCCAGATTCAGAGTAGATGCCAACATTAGTAGCATGAATAAATAACTACCTGAAGGAAGCATCCTGGAGCACCCAATACTGACCAGGTGATTTCTCTGCTGAGAATTTCTGAGCCCATCCATTAGAATGTCTTTCTTCTGGAGCTATTTCAGTGGATTATATCCAAGTAAGCGAAACAAATTCTCAAGTCCCTGGTGTCACATTCTGTCAAATTATCAGCTGATGTTTCTAAATAGGAATTAGGAACAGTGCCGAGGTAGAATGATACCGTGGATCATCTATCCGTCAAAACCTTGCTTGGATCATGAAAAGGGCTAAATTTAGTCCAAAAAGTCAGCTATGATGGCCAGCTGCCAGGGAGTTCCAACGCAAGCCACACACACACATGATGACATATATGTCCCTAAATAAACACACATTCACACACAACACTCAGAAATCTCTTCTGTCCATATAGACAAATGGCTCTACCATTTGGATAGAATTGAAGAAGTTTTACGTGTCTCTGCCTTCGAGAGACCCTTGGATTTTTTTTTAAAGACTTGTTTTCTCCCTAGCTTGCCCAGGGTAGAAGTCCACAGGGGCTGCTCATGAATCCAATTCCCACACAGATTGGCATGGGAGAGTTGACCCTCTTTAGGCCACCCCCACCCCAGCTTACCCCTAACTGCTTGAAGTCTCAGATGGCAGCAGCAGCAGTAAAGCAGGGAAGTAGAAAGCAGTGTCTACAGGGGCAGATTAGAGCAGGAGGAAGGCTTGTATGGTAGCTGAAATGGAACCATGAGAGGTGATCCAGCCATGACAGTCCCAGGATCATGAGTTATCTGGGGCATGTTCCTGCTCCTTTCAGGATGGCAACATATGGAAGATTATACTCCTTTGCTTGGGGTGAATAAGGGAAGAGAATGATTCCTTTGGATTTCCCCAGGCTATTTATTTTGCTATTCTGTCCTCATTCAAAGAATTGCTATTTCTTTATGATTCCTGCCTGGCCTATTGTAAATGCAATGACTTGGGGCTTGTCCAATATTTTCATAACTATGATTCCCCGATACACCTCCATCTGAATCTGGGGGAACAAAGGTTCCAGAGCCAAGGGACTCAATAGGAAACCTGGAGTCTATTTGGGAAGACGAGGCTGAAATACACAGAACAGAAGAAGAAAAATTTCTGAAGCAGTCAATGGTGGAGACTTAAACTGTTCAGAGTTCTGTAGAGGGTTAGAGGAGGTAGATACTAAGGAGAGCTAGAATGGTGTTAAAATCATTCTCTGGGGCAAAATGGATGCCACTTTGAATGACAGGACAGGCAGTTGAGAATCTCGGAATGTCCCCAGGTGCAGTGAGACAAGGGCAAAAAGCAGTTGGCCCCAGCCCAAGTTACTCCAGTGGAGAAGGACCTGGCATTTGTATACCAAAGAGATCAAAGAAAAGTGGAAAGGATCTATTTGTACAAAAATATTTATAGCTGCTCTTTTTGTGGTGGCAAAGAATTGGTAATTGAGGGAGTGTCCATCAATTGGGGAATGGCTGAACAAATTGTGCTATATGATGGTGATGGAATACTATTGTGCTATAATAAATGATGAGCAGTATGATTTCAGAAAAAGAGCTGGAAAGACCTATATGAACTAATGCAGAGCAAAATAAGCAGAACCAAGAGAATACCACTAACAACAATATTGTACAATGATTGACTGCGATTGGCCAATACAATGATCCAGGACAATTCTAAAGGACTAATGACAAAGAAAGCTATCCACCTCCAGAGAACCAACTGTTGGAGTCAGAAACAGATCAAAGCAGTCTATCTTTTGCATTATTTTTTTACAGTTCTATTTGGGGGTTTTGGTTTTATGTGAGTATTCTCTTACAGGAATGTCCTGTATAGATGTATGTTTTGCATGGTAATCCATGTATAATCCAAATCAATTTGCTTACCATCTCTGAAAGGAGGAGGGAAGGGAGAAAGGGAGATAGTTTGGATCTTACAATTTCAGAAAACGTATTTTGGAAATTTTTATTATGTGGAATTGAGAGAATAAAATATCTTTGAATAAAAAAAATTAAAAAAGGACCCAGCCTCCTACACCAGCTGCCAACTGACCACTATGCAGAGGGCCAGCAAACCAGCCTAGCTGAAGCATCGAGGCACCCTGCAGGAGAGACAGGAGACAGGCAGGTCAAACCGGCACAGTCACTTTGACTTCCCTCTCCCCTCAGACTCTGATGGAGACAGCTGAGGACCCTGAACTCAAGAGTCTGGAAGAACAAAGCTTCCATCTTAATGTTAAATTGTTCAACAGAAACTGATATGATTCTTCTTGTAGAAATGACATTAAATGAGAGTTATTACTTTATTTGCTTCTATACTCCAAGGACCATTGGACCTTTCCACTTGGCTTGCAGATGAAACCTTCCGCCATGTGTGTTGTCTCTCCCATTAAAACGTGAGCTCCTTGAGAGCAGGGGGCGTCTTACTTCTCCCTTTGTACCCTTAGCACTTCTAGCACACGATAAGCATTTAATAAATGCTTTGTTCATGCTATGATTCTTTCTTCCTCTGTGCCTCTCTCTTTTTCTCTCCTTCTCTCTCATACGTAGACACGTGTGCATTCATACACAGAAACCCTCCCACCAAGCTATTCTAAAATCTCCCCTAACTAGAATGCAAATTCAACATCATTGTTTCGCCTCTGTGCACTCTGCATTGATGAGAAAGAAGGGAATACATACTAACAATCAGAATTGTCTAAAAATGAATGGGCTGCCCTGGATCTCCATGCAGTGGAGGCTGAATGACTACTCCACTGGTTTGTTGTTGAGGAGGATTCATGCTTCAAGTAAGAGCTGATTCCTGGGATCATTTGGAACTCTGATTCTATAAGAAAATAAATTCATGTTAGGATTCAATCTAAAATAACATCTTCCCAGAGGTAGGCAGCTAGGTGGATATCTAGATCAGGGGATAGAGAATCAGGTCCAGAAATGGGAGGTCCTAGGTTCAATTCTGGTCTCAGACACTTCCTAGCTGTGTGACCCTGGGCAAGTCACTTAACTCCCATTGCCTAACCCTATTGTTCTTCTACCTTGGAACCAATACACTGTATTGATTCTAATACAGAAGGTAAGGGTTTAAAATAAATACACCAATAAAATACAGCTTCCCAGTATATCCTGATATCAGTACCCATTCAACCCAGCCATAGTCCCCAGCAGGAACAACCTCCTTTTCCATTTCCATAATGCCTTATATTCATTATTCTTTTGATCCTCACAAAAATTGGTGTGGAAAGCAGTTCAAGAATTATGATTCCTGCTTTATAGGCAACAAAACTGAGGTTCAAAGAAGTTACTACAATTTGTGTACTTAGGGCTTTCTTCATAACAAACCCTTTAAAGTAGTTAGTGCAAGCATTAATAATGGCAGGCAATAATAAATGCAGTGGGTAAAGTGCTGGACCCCAAGTAATGAAGACCTGAATTCAAATCTAGCCTGATATTTATTAGCTGTGGGATCACGGGCAAATCACTTCACTTGCTGCCAGCCTCAGTTTCCTTTTCGGTAGAATGGGGACAATAATAGCAACTACAGCCCAAGTTTGTTGTGAAGAGCTAACGAGAGAATTCTTGCAAACCTTAAAGTGCTGTATCAATATAGGTTATTAATTTTTTCTTTTGGAGCAAAACTGTGATATCATTAGGTAAGAAGCTCTCTCTACCAATACTGATCAGCTCTAGCTCTGCAATGGATACTCTAAGAGCATTGCCTTGGTGCGGGTGCAGGGGGGATGCTGAGAGGTCAGGGGGACTAGCTCAGGGTCACATAGCTAATATGTATCATAGGCAAGATTTGCACCCGGATTTTCCTGACTTGATTCTGTTATCTCTTTTGTACAATGTCATAAAAATAATAAATATGAGAAGTGGGTCTCAAACCCAGTTCTTCTCACTCCAAGTCTGGTGGCATTCCATTCTACCTCTCATCCCCTAAAATGAGGCAGATGATAAGCACCAGTTTCCAGAAGTGCCCCCCCAAATCCCTGAGTCACAAAAGAAACACTGACTTGTATTCAGTGGACTGTCACTCAACTCTCTTTACATGTGTCATTGATCATATTATCATTGATAATATGGCTATTTCCATATTATTAATATTTGCAATAGAGTGATCGTTTAGAGTCTACATCCCCATCAACCCATGTGATCAAGCAAATGTTTTTCTTCTGTGTTTCTGCTCCCACAGTTTTTTTCTGGATGTGAATAGCGTTCTTTCTCACAAGTCCCTCAGAGTTGTCCTGGATCATTGTAGTTCATCACATTTGATTGTGCCACAGTGTATTTGTCTCTGTGTATAAGGTTCTCCTGGTTCTGCTCCTTTTACTCTGCATCAATTCCTGGAGGTTTTTCCAGTTCACATGGAATTTCTCCAGTTCATTATTCCTTTCAGCACAATAGTATTCCATCACCAACAGATACCACAATTTGTTCAGTCATTCCCCAATTGAAGGGCATCCCCTCATTTTCCAATTTTTTTTGCCACCACAAAGACCGTGGCTATAAATATTTTTGTACACATTTTTTCTCTATTATCTCTTTGGGGTACAAACCCAGCAGTGGTATGGCTGGGTCAGAGGGCAGAAAGAAAGAGAAAGAAAGAAAGAAAGAAAGAAAGAAAGAAAGAAAGAAAGAAAGAAAGAAAGAAAGAAAGAAAGAAAGAAAGAAAGAAAGAAAAAAGGA
>NC_058135.1:210582886-210599923 GCF_016433145.1 Gracilinanus agilis
GGGAGGGAGGGAGGAAGAAGGGAGGAAAGAAGGAAAGAAAGAGAGAGAAAAGAGGAAGTGTTGGGATTCTGTGTCTTGGAGATATAGGAAGAACGAAAGCTGGGAGGCCAGATAAAGAGAAGCTGTGCAGAGCCATAACTAGGACTATTTTCAGCTGGAGCAGCAGGAGCAGTGAGTGCTTCAGAGGACAGTCTGATTGCAGATGCATTCATTGAGGGAGAAGAAACAACTGGTCCAACAATAAGTCTGGTTGGTACCCTGGTATTGAAGAGAACACAAACCCTGGGACAAGGGTATCATGGTGGTGCCAGGTGAGGGAGAAGGTTCAAGATATGCAATGAGGCTTGGAAGTTGACTGTAAAGAATATTTTAGTGGCTCAATGTTTGTTTTTTAAATGGTCAGTTACTAGGTTGAGAATATTTTGAAAAAAGATAACTAACAATGAAAAGCAGTAAATGCATGAGGGATACTACAGGCAGAAGGGGCTTTCAGGGCAGTGTAGAGACAGCTCGTTTCAGCCAGGGAGGGTCAGAGAAGTCTACAAAACAGTGGAAATTGAGCTGAGCTCTAAAGGATTAGTTTGATTCAGATAAAGACCAAAAATGACACTGTTACAGATAAATGCACAGAAATAGAAATGCAGAGGTGACACATGGCATCTGATGTTGGAAAGCACCCTTGAATTGCCAACAGGAGACCAATGCTTGGAGGATGCTTCTACTGCTTAGGAGACGTGTGACTTTGGGCAAGTGATTTTCCTTCTTTGATGCTCAATTCCCTCATTTGTAAAGTGAATGTAATAAAATGCAAATGGGGTTCTAGTTGAAAACCAAATGAAATAGAGGAAGGAAAAGACCTGTTTGGTGGAAGTTATTACCGTTGTCAGTCAGGGCTGTGAGTAGATCAAGTTGGTTAGAGTGGAGAGACACAGCTGAACAACATTTTTAGGGAGCATCAAATGAACAAGTACAAATTAATTAACCCGCATGGTGACTCCTCGAGGAAATCAGGTGGGATCAGGCATGGAAACCTCCTAGTTCCCTGTGAATCTTGGTTTATTTTGCAGGGACAATAATTAGGAGGCAGGGTGGCAATATGAAAAAAAAGATTCATAAAATAGGTCTAACCATTAGTTTTAAGAAGAGAACAGGACAGAATAGGAGTCTGCTGAAGGGACAACAAGGGGTAGGAGATAAGGGTACAATGAATGCCATTTTTTAAAAGTGACTTCTTATAAACGTGTGTGGTTTTAGTGCCAGAAATCATCAACATGTAGAGATTTGTTTTAAGATGTCAAATTACATCCGTGAAGCCCTTAAAAGCTTCTCATCCAGCCCTCTCGCTTTACAGATGGGGAAACTGAGAACTGGATGAGGTGAAGTGGCCTGCCCAGGTCACACCAGCTGAGATTCAAACATAGATCTTCTAACTTTGTCACTGCTCTTTCTACCACATCATGTCACATATGAATGTGTCAAACACATAGCCTACATTTTGCCAACTGATTATAGGTTCTCTCGCTGAAGAGACTCCATCTCATTTGGACTACTTTCTCCCAGTTCTTTGCAAAAATGCTGTCTGCATAACATGGGTGCTTAATAAATGCTGAAAGAATGAATGAATATCTCCAGTGTATAATTACACAGCATAGGCTTGAGGGGGAGGAAGGGAAGGATGATGTCATTTTTAGCCCTTGCCCAGGGTTAACAAAATGTCTCATCTCAGCACTGGGCAGGAATCCTGTTAATCGTGTGAACCTGCTCTTGTCCTAATTCCAGAAAAATCTGGAAGTATTTCTGTAGAAATTATCAACTCTCAAAGCCCAGTTTCCATGACTAGGAGAAATAATAGTCATGTCCAAATGACACTATTCTCAGTTCTCAGAAATTCAGTTCTCAGAAATTGTCTAACTTATCACTTCATGGACTTGGAAGAATTCAATGAAGCTATCAGCTGTGATGGATGGCGGAACACTGGGAAACACTCCGGTCTCATAAGTCTTTCAAAACCTCCCCATCCTGCAGCCTTCAGCTGCCCGCCAATGACAGGAGAATATTGCCACTTAATATCTATAAAACTAAAATAATACCCAGCTACAAAACACTCCTCACGATGGTATCTGTCTGTCATCCCATGATTGCATCGAAGACTCCAAACATCCCCAAATCATTTATCAACCAAAGAGGATTAGATTTGGGGAAGTAGATTAATAAACAAATATGGAGAATAAATCAATGCAAATATATTAAATGAATATCATTGGGAGGTTTTCAGTTTGATTTATCTTTTAGACCTTGAAGAAGGGAAGAGGTTTTTGTCTTTGTTTTTTTTTTCCCCTCTAAGTAGGAGGAAGAACTTTCTGGCTAACAAAAGTGTTTGAAAATGTAGTTACCTGGGTGGGGCAGCTGGGTAGCTCAGTGGATTGAGAGCCAGACCTAGAGACAGGAGGTCCTAGGTTCAAACCCGGCCTCAGACACTTCCCAGCTGTGTGACCCTGGGCAAGTCACTTGACCCCCATTGCCTACTCTTACCACTCTTCTGCCTTAGAGCCAATACACAGTATTGACTCCAAGACAGAAGGTGAGGGTTTAAAAAAAAAAAAAGAAAAGAAAATGTAGTTACCTGTCTGGGAAAGTAGGATCCCTTCCCATCCTTTGAGCCAGAGAAGATAATTTGTAGAAAATATTATGAAAGGGATTCCTCTTGGAGAGAGGAATTTTTGGAGAGAGTATTGGGATAAATGATCTTCAGGATTCCTTCTAATGCCAGGAGTTATGAAATTAACATTTCCAACCATTACTAAGTCACCTTTACTGGAAAATATATATATACATATTTGAGTGATGATTAAATATAATAAACAATTATTTACCACCCTCTGTAGGCCAAGCACTGTGCTAGGGCATAGTACAAAGTTTATGTAAAATACCATCCTTGGGAGAAGCTGGATAGCTCAGTGCATTGAGAGCCAGGCCTAGAGATGGGAGGTCCTGGTTTCAAATCTGGACTCAGACACTTCCTAGCTGTGTGACCCTGGGCAAGTCACTTAACCTTCATTGTCTAGTGACTAGACTCTAGTCCTTACCACTCTTCTGTCTTGGAATCAATACATAGTATTGATTCTAAGGCAAAAGGTAAAGATTTAAAAAATATCCGCCTTGCTGTCCCTTAATATTCAGTTAAACTACCACACCAATGCAACTATCAACAATTTGGAAATTGGTCTTGATCAAGGACACATGACAAAACCAGTGGAAATGCGCATTGGCTATGGGGTGGGGGGGGTGCGGGGGGGGGTGAAGGGGAAAGTGGGAGCATGAATCATGTAACCATGTTAACTTTTCTAAAAAATAAATATTATTAAATGTTAAAAAAATATTCAGTTAAACACTACCTTTTAAGGTGGTCTTTCCTGGCCCCCTTAGCTATTTGTATTTTCCCATATAAAGAACATACTTTTGCCTAGAATCTGTTTTGTATATATTTTACATAGACATGTGTGTATGGGTGCCTATACGGATGCATTTATATGTTCATGTTGTCCCTCATAGGAATATGAGCTCTTTGAGAGAAGAGAGAAGTTTCTAGACTGCAAGTTGCATTTGAGAGAGCAAAAAGTTTCCTATTAAATTCAGGAGTCTCCTATTTAAAAATGAATTGACAAAAATGATAAAAGGTGGAAATAATCATTGTTAAAGGGATGGTAGAATGATCTGCACACTGATACATTATTGAGCTCTAAATTGTTTAATAGTTCTAGGGAGAAAAACTGGAATCAGGCAAAAAATAGTGGCTAAATGTCTACACCCATTGACTTCGAGATCTCACTGCTAAGCATATGAAAGGAGGTAATAGCCAGAAAGGTCCCACTGAAGCCTTAGTATTCCTAGCAATACTCTTTGAGGCAACAAAGAATAGAAAGCAAAGGAGGTGCCCATCATTGAGAAGTAGACTGGCCAATTTTGGTACATTTATGTAATGGAATGTTATTGGGTTATAACAGATTTGAGGAATTTAGAGAAACATGGAGAGATATATGAACTGATTAAAGGTAAAAAAGGAAGAACCCAAAGAACTACATACCCAATGATCAGAAGAGTAGAAATGGGAAGGAGAATGAAAATGCACACTCTAATAGCCAAGCTCAATCCTGAAAAAGAGATGAGAAGATGCACCTCTCTGACTTTGCTGGCAAAGTAGTGGACTATGTGTGTGAAATGGTATATACAAGATATCTGTGCTTTTGGTTGGTTTTGCTGGACTGGGTTTTGTTTTGTTTTTTGGTCTTTGTTTCTAGGAAGGGCTTGTTGGGTCAAGAGAGAATATGCTGTAAAAAACAAAAGCATTCACAGAATTTTCTTTAAAGTATAAAATAAAATTGAAGGTACAGTCTCATCCCCAGAGAATAAAGACAGAAGTGCCTCCTCCCTTTTGGGAGAAAGGTGGGGAATTACTGGTGTGTCATGGTGCATGCATTGTTGGCCATCAGCACTGTTGGTTGGCTTTGCTCAACTGTTTTTCTTTATTACGAGAAAGGATTGAGAAGGTGATAAGAGAGAGGATTAACATCCAGAAAGAGCTGTGATATAAAAATAAAAGGCATGAATAAAATTATTTTTAAATTAAAAATAAAATAATGGTATTCTTTAGCCAAGCATGAGCAAATGTTGAAGAATTATGCATCCTGCAGGAATGTAGTAAAGAGAAAACTGGACAAAGAATTAAAAGATCAGTCATGCCATTCTAGGTGAATTCTGAACCGTTCTGGGTCCTAGTTTTGTCATCTATAAAATGAAGGGGGTTGGATCAGATGATCTCTAAGGTCTGGCACCCTATGTGTCTGTCTAGTGACTCGAGTCTCAGGTGCTTCTGGCTAAAAGGTGACCCGATAATTAATGATCACTGAAAAACTGAGAGCGATGCGATAATCCATCCTCGAATGGATTCTGAAGCAGTAGATGATGTGACAATAAAATTAATCTTGTAGAAAAACACAATTAGCAGTATCATTTATAAATCTCATCTCCTTTTACGTGAGGCAAAGAGAGGAGGCAAAAAGAATTTATCCAGTCACATAGGTTCAGTCTCCAATTTCGCATCAATTTTATTATATTTTATTAGAAAAATATTCTTATTTCCCATTAGAAACTCATTGCTTCAGGCTTTAAGAGAAATATTTGAAAATCAGGATAAAACTAAGGACATTTTATGATGTGGTTAATAATAATAAGAGTCAACATTTATGGAGAACATTAGAGTTTGAAAAGCACTTCCTGTATATATTTTTTATTTGATCATCGCAACAACCCTAGATTGATATTGTTTAGTTGTTTCAACTTTCCGTGACCCCATTTGGGGTCTTCTTGGCTGAGATACTGGAATGGTGGCCCATTTTCTTTTCCAGCTCATTTGACAAAGGAGGAAACTGAGGCAAACAAGGTTAAGTGATTTACCCAGGGTTGCTCAGCTAGTGTCTGAGGCTGGATTTGAACTCTCAGACCTTTCTGACTGCAGGCCTGGCACTCTATTCACTGAGCCACCTAGCTGCTTCTGGGGAGACATGCACAATTATTATCCTTATTTTGCAAATGGGAAGATTGAGAGTGAGAGAGGTTAAGGGACTTACCCAAGGTCACACAGCTAGTAGAATGCCCAAGATAGGATTTGAAGTCAGGTTTTCATGATTCTAGTACTCTTATCTACTGAGCAACTTATATCAGGATAATATTAAAAAAATCCTCCCCTCTTTATCCCTAGACTTTTATTGTGGGTTCCATCCTATACCACCTTCTCAAACTTATCTTCTAAAACCAGAGATTTTTCCTCTGACTTTGCCCTCAATTTGCCTACTTTTTTTCCTTTACAGAATTATTTTAGTTCACTGAGAAATATTTTTTCATCTCTTCTTTTGCCCAAATTGTTTTCTTTTTTGTAAATATATTTTATTTTACCAATTACATGTAATAACAACTCTCCACATGAGTTTTACTAAGTTATGTGATCGAAATTGTCTCCATCCCTCCCTTCCTTCCTCACCCATGGAACTGGCAAGCAATTTGATCTGGGCTATGCATGGATTATCATGCAAAACATATTTCCATATTGTTCATTTTTGTAAGAAAATATGCATATAAAACCAAAACCTCAAACCAAAAAGAACAAATAAACTTAAGTTAAAAATCACGTGCTTTGATCTGCATCCATTTGACTCCAAAAGTTCTTTCCCTGGAGGTGGTCAGCACTCTTTGCCATGAGTCCCTCAGAATTGTCCTGGATCATTGTATTGCTGAGAATAGCTAAAATTATCACAGTTCATTCCACAGTGTTTCAGTTACTATGTAGAATGCTCTCCTGGTTCTGCTTATTTCACTTTGCATCAGTTCACATAGTTCTTTCCAGCTCTTTCTGAAATCCTCCTGTTCATCATTTCTTACAGCATAATAATATTCCATCACCATCATATGCCACAATTTGTTCAGCCGTTCCCTAAATAATGGACATACTCTTTGCCTTCTTTAAAAAAAAAATCTTATTGGTGCAGCTAGGTGACTCAGTGGATAGAGTGCCAAGCCTAGAGAGGGGAGGTCCTGGGTTCAAATTTGACCTCAGACACTTCCTAGCAGTGTGACCTTGGACAAGTCACTTAACCCCAATTGTCTAGCCCTTTCTGCTCTTGCCTTGGAGTATCTTAGTATCTTAGTAATTAGTACTTAGTATCAATTTTAGGACACAAAGTAAGGGTTTAAAAAAAATCTAAAATTTTTCTATAGGCGATGGAGAAGCATTACTGGTTTACTCTGAACCAATTAGCCTTCCATATTCATTTGTATTAATTATTGTGCCTGTGTCATGTCTCCCCTCTCCTTCCATTAGATTGCAAGCATCTTGAAGCCAGAAGGCAGCTCCTAGGATCCTGGATCTAGTCCTGAAAGGAGCCTTGGGAGTCCCATAGTCCAACCTCTTAATTCTGGAGATGAGCAGAGTGAGGAGGGAGAGGAAGGTTAAGTGATTTGCTTCACAGCATGTAAGCAGTGAGCATCGCAGAGGCAGAATTTGAACCTAGGTCCTCTCATCCCAGAGTAAAGGCTCCTTCTGTTCTATCAAACTGCCTCTCATGCCTTACCTGCATCTTTTACTTCTACTGTGCTCAGCACATAGTAGGCACTTAATAAATATTTGTGGAATCGAAATGGTTTGAGTAACCAAGTTGTTGCCTATTGTACTGGTTTCTCAGACCATAGCAGATGGGAAGAAATGAATTAGAAAAAGGGAGGTGAGAGGCTGAGAGAGGGAGTAAAAAGTGACACCTGACTGACAGATACCAAAAAAGTAGACTAAGTAAAATCTAGACAAAAAGCAGGAAAAAGAATGAGAAAAGCACATCAGACTGAGGTTATTTAGCAGCAAGGTAAAGAGTCCAACACCTCCTTTGCTGAATAACATCCTCATTTGTGACCGTAATGATGATCTGTATCTTCAAGAACAGTATAAATGCTGTCTTCAGGCTACTCTGTTTAAGAAGGCAGGAAAGTATATAATCTAATTTTACAAAGATTTCCAACAAAATTAAAATGTTTGATGCTTAAAGGCATTCGCTTCGGTTATCAAGAACATTCGCTCATTGGGAACAGTTTGTTCCCCCATGCTGCTCGATAAATGAAGCTTTACTGCATTGCAGATGAGATTATGAATTATTATGATAAAATCCGTGTCATACCTAGAATAAATAGGGCACAGGAGAGCCTTCTGGCAGGCACAGACAATGGGGAGCCACAGTCCTCGACGCTAATTTTACACATGCTTCAGCTAACTCAGGGATCCGAAATGCAAAATTGGAGAAATTACAGATGGAAAAGACCCATTAGGTCATCTGGCTCATTCGTCTGCGATGCAGGTCTGCTCCCCACAGTGTAATCGCCTGTGCACTCGGGGGTAGCCTGTGAATTTGTGACACTCTCTTTGGGACCCAGGCTTCATAAACCCAACAATGAATTGTAGTCCTCCATTTGTTCCTTAATTCAGTAATTAATCCAAATGTAACATGAATGGTATCTTTGTTATTATTGTTAGGCACATCTGTGGTTCTTTACTTTAGCAAAGTTCTTTTCTAATCATTTATTAGTTAAATAATTTAAAACATGTTATTGCTCGAGCTCTAGAAATCTGCTAGAAACATTTAGCTGGCTAAAGGCAATATTTGAGCATTTGTGGGAAAGGTCAGAGAGAAGTGGAATGAAGTTATATTTTCTCTCTCATCTTTATAGATGCAGGACAATATAACAGAAAAACACTGGCCAGAGGCTTAGGAGACTCGAGTTCTGGTCTCACTGTCACCATTTAATAACAGTGGGATCTTGATCACTTGAACTAGCCCAGAGTCACACATTTAGGAAGTGTCTGAGGCCAGATTTGAAGCTAGGATCTCCCATCTGTAGTCCTGGATCTCAATCCACTGAGCCACCCAGCTGCCCCCTTCTTCCAAAGTCTTTTTTAAATTTAAAATTTTTTTTTATTTTGAATGTTTTCCCATAGTTACATATTTCATGTTCTTTCCTCTCCCCCAAACTCCCGTAACCCCTCTTAGCCAATGCACAATTCCACTGAGTTTTACATGTATCATTGATCAAGACCTATTTCCATATTATTGATAGATGGACTCTCGAGTTATCATTTAGTGTCTACATCCCCAATAATATCCTTCCAAACTCTTAAAGCCAGCTTCTGCAAATTCTAAGTGGCAGATCCCCATGTCATCTGATGATGTGATTATAGTACTTTGGATGCAATCTTCCCCAAACTATAGAAATGTTCTTTGTTCTTTCCATCCATGCACGTTTTTATTTTATTACTCTGATAACTTTAAGAGTTATACAAAAAAAAGTTTTACTCTGTAAGTGAATTTATTCTGTAACCATATTCTACAATTGTAACAAACCTGAAGTCTCTTCCCTGTCTCTAGTGAAGAAGCTCATGGGTACCAAAGTTTACTCTCTTCTCTCTCTGAAGTTAAAAATCAAAGGCTTAAGCTTTCCCCCCATCACTACTAAAGAAAAACTCTCTTTGGAGCCAAGATGGCAGAGAAGCAGGGAAAGCTTAAACCACTTGGACCCTCTCCAACCAGTCTTAAAATAACGCTTCAAAATGAATACTGAAGCAACAGAACCAGCAAGGGTTTGGAGTGAAGCATCTTTTCTATAGAAAACAACTTGGGAAGTAGGCAGAGAGGGTCTGATTCACTGGGGTGAGAGGGAAGAAAAAGGCCCCACAAAAAGTACCTGTGCAGACCAACAGCAAGCGTTCCTCTCCCCTCACATCTATGGATCCATGTTTAAATCTGGGTCTAAGCCAACTTGTCAAGATCCTGAGACCCTGCCTAAGCCAATAGCAATGCAACCCCATGAATATCCCTTAATGTTGCAAAGGCCAGCCCAAGCCTTCAGTGAAGCCCTAAGTCCTGGCACAGGGTAGTCAGTGGTATGCCTGGCTGATACAGGCACAAAAGTAGTCTCTGAGCCCCTGCCCAAGCCCAAACCAAGACACCAAGCCTTAGAACACAGCAGTGGGCAAGGCGTCTTAGCCTTAGTCCTCAGCTTGCCTGGTCTGTGTAAGTCTGGAGAGTGGCCCAGAGCTCCTACCCAAGCTCAAGGCAAGGGTATAAGCCCCAGGAAATGTAGTCCACAGTTTACCTGACCTGATCAAGCCCAGAGTGAAGCCCAAAGCCCCTTCCCAAGCCTTCTGAATCCCATCACAAGGTAGCTTATGGTGCTCTAAGACCTGCAAGTCATCAGCAGTCCCAGGGGGTGACTGTCAGCATTAGAAGATGGCTTTCATGAAACTTGCAGAAACCCAGAAAAAGAGCTAAGGGAGCAGTAAGGAAAAAAGTGAAGTTTAACAGAGTGCCCCCTCTGTCCTGAGAATAGAATCCAGTTAAGACAAAAGTAAAAGTCAAGTAAAAGGCCAGGAAAATCAGCCAAAGTAAAAAAAAAAATTACCCCTAACCATAGAACATTTTTATGGAGACAAAGAAGAGCAAGGCACAGACTCAGAAGGGAAGAGTGAAAGCAAAATAGCTACATGTAAAACTAATGTGAATTCATCTCAGGTTCTGGAAAAGTTCAAAATGGAATTCAAAAATCACTGAAGAAAGGCAGGGGGAAAATGGGGAAGAAAAAGGAAAGTAATACAAAAAGAAAATAACAGCTTAAAAAGCAGAATTGGCCAAATGGAAAACGAAGTTCAAAAGCTCACGGAATAAAATCATTCCTAAAAAATTATAATTGGGCAGCTAGAAGCTAATGATTTTATGAGACATCAAAAACAATAAAACAAAATCAAAAGCATGAAAACAGAAGAAACATGAAATATATCATTGGAAAAAAAACGGACCTGGAAAATAGATCCAAACAATTTAAGAATTATTGGGCTACCTGAAAACCCTGAGTAAATGAAACAAAACAAAAAACATTCTTTTCAATACTCTCATAAAACATTATCTCAGAATTTCCTGCAAAGTTTGTGTATTATTCTTAAGAAGCTCGGCTAACTGACCTTCTCCCAACTTCTGCAATTAAAAGGTGGGTCTTATTTAATTCTTCCAGGCTCTAGTTCATCTTCATACCTGGAACCCTAGCAGAGACCTTAGGATGCAGCTGGTACTGATACAATTCATAAAAACATTTCTTAGAGATAGAGACAGGTGGGCGCTATCCCATGTGTATGGTATGCCCATTTTCTTTAATGTAACAAGTTATGATTCCCCAACCCCATGATGCTGCCAATCCCATAATTGATGGCATGATTTATATTCTGTTCTTTTTTCTATGCATATAAAAATGAGCTGCATTTTCAATTTAGGGTCTTTTGGCATAAAAAGAGGCAAGCCATTGACCTCCTTATAAATAGGCTCAGTGCCTTATTAATAAACTATTATCTTGCCTGGAGAATTATCTTAGTTTACCTTTTTGTTAAATTTCATGTTCAATACTTCCACTGAGGAGAAAGAACTGGATATGGCTAGAAAATCAATCCCTAATCCTCTTAGATTTGAATATTTTATATAACTCACAAAACTAGTGGAAGCCAATTTCTACATATGTGTCTTCAGATTTGGCTCTGCCCCTGATGCTTTTGATTGCTAGTTTATTCTTGGTCCAGCATGAAGAGGCTCTCCTTTGTGCCCAGGAGGCTTCATCCCAAGATTCTTCTACTTATACAGGAATCTCCACTGCTCTTTAATAACTGCTATTCCATTATTGCCTGCTCACAATTCTGCCATTCTTATCATCCCATTCTAGAAAACTTTTTCTACTCACCACTACTTCCAACCATAACTTCCATCCAATGATGACACTGGAGCCATGTGGTTCTCTCTTTTCCTAGGATCATGTAGTTCCTAGAATGAGCCTCACAGATTTATGGCTTGACTTCCAGAGAACCATGTCTAACTCCTTGTATGTTATGTTGTTTTCAGTTGTGTCCAACTCTTTGTGACTTTAATTAGATTATATTTAGCAAAGATACTGTAGTAATTTGCCTTTCTTTTCCTGCTCATTTTATAGATGAAGGAACTGAGGCAAATAGGATTAAATGATTTGCTTAAGGTTGCAGTGTCTAAGGCTAAACTTGAACACAGATCTTACTGATTCTGGCACTCTATCCCATTGCATATAGCTGTCTTCTTGTATGTGTCTCATTGTCCTTGTTCTCTTTGACTAATGTGTTCTCCCTTTTAAAATTCAGGCCCAAGGGGGATGGCTCATAGGTATGGCTAAGCCATAACTCAGTCAGCCATTCTCAAAAATGATAATAATGAGCATGTTTCCACCTTTTTCAAAGACATACTTCAATGTAAAATCAAAGCACTCATCCATGAGTGGCCAAAGAGGACTGTCAATTTTGTGAATGTCCATTTTGTCTAGAAGACATCATCAGTGCAAGAATAAAGGCTTTATCAGTGTCTGACAATGAAGACCAAAGACAATTCCTGGTACATACCCATTCCATATGTAATCTTGGACAAGGATTTTCCCTCTCAGTCTCAGTTTTCTTATCTGAACAGTTAGAAGACAGGGCAAGAATATCTCTAAGTTTAAATTATATGATATTATAATTGAATGTTTGTTTCAACTATTGCAATTTCTCATTTCCCAATCCTTCCTCCCCTTCCCAGATATATCCAGCCATTCTTTCTCTACTAAGGGTATCACTTTCATTCTCAACTCACCCCAAAACTTGGCCTACTCCTTGGAATCATTTCAAGCTTCAGTAAACTAGCTTGGGTCTTACCTTTCTGGGGACTAAGCTTCTACAGCACTTCCCAGACATCTCTAGGCATGACACCAAATTTAAATCTCCCGTGTAGTCCTACTCTTTATATATATATATGTATATATATATATATATATATATATAATTACATAGTGCAAACAAGAAGTTAACCAACTACTTAGGACAGCTTCACACTAAATTCCTTCTTATGAGAGTATATAACCCTTTATCATCCTGAATTCAATGGCTTGTTGACTGGAAGCTTTGGCATCCTAAATAGGGGCAAATTTCTGCTAGCAGGGAGGCAGAGGATGTTCTTAAGGGATCTGAAGTTTCCAGAGAAGTAGAAAAGTCATATATAAATGCTTTATTTTTTCCTTATTTCCCAAGCATTCAAGTTCCACAGGGTCCAGGGAAATGAGGAGTGGCTTAGAACTAGAAGGGAGGGAGATAATACACATATCAAATCTGCAGAAAGCTGAGACAAAGCAAATGTACTGGAAAATGGAAATGAGTTCCCAAAGAATCTCAACAGGATAGATGTGTAGAATCTAATAAGATGATACTCAATATAAAGATTTATATTTAGGTTCAAAAAATCAATAGCACATAATACAGGTATAGTTGAACAATCAGTTGGTCAAGGGAAAAGGTATGTATTTTATGTGAATCCCAAGTCAAACATGAAATAATAGCATGAACTCACAGCCAGAAAGTTAAATGTGATATTAAAATCATATATAACATATTTTCCCATGCTGAGGCGATCACAAAACCTTCAGGTCAAATAGTCTGCAATGAATGAGAGAAGCAACAGTCTCAAAACTGAGGATGACCAGGATGGTGAAGGATGGAAACTATAAGGCTTGAAGGAAGGAGAAAACATGAGAAGAGCTTTGTTACTAATTAGTTTTGTAATCCTGGCCTATGGTTTTTTAAAAATTTCTAAAACAAGAGACTTGAGGTAGATTTTTTCTTAAAGTCCCTTCTGCTCTTAAAGCCTATGATTGATAGAACACTAGTGAGTCATAAGAAACATGACAGGCTAATTAAAAAAAACATTTAGAAAGAACTTCATAGGATAATGAATAGTAAAATAAGTAGAACCAAGAGAACATTCTATACAGCTACAGATTTAATACCTGAAGAATAACTTGTGAATATGAGCTCCAAAGAATGAACTTAAGAATGGAAACATGAAAGACATAATTTATATAGATGTATCTTTTTGCTGGCTGATGTCATCCAGTTTGGGAGGGGAGGGAGAGACTGAGATATTTGGAAATAAATTCTATTAGGAAAAAAAAAAAGAAAAGGAAAAAAAAAGCCCGTGGCAATAGCTTACAATCACATCGCTTTGTGATACATGGGTTGCCACCACCCTGGTGCAGTCACGCATCACCTCATGCTTAGACTCTTGTGATAATCAGCTGGTTGGCCTCTGTGCCTCAAACCTCCCCCATCTCTCCTCATCCATCCTCTACGAAGTTGTCAGAACTGATCTGTCTAAAGCGCAGATCTGACTCTGTCAGCCCCTACTCCCATTTGATAAACTCTAATGGTCTCCAGTGGTTCCAGCGGTTCACCTCCAGGAACGACTCTAAAATCCTTTTTGGCCTTTTTTCTTGGATCATCAGAGTCAGTTCCTGCCTCTTGACACCTACTTACTGTCTATCACGATCCTGGGCAACTCACCTGCCTTCTCAGTGCCCCAGGCCACCTTCTAAATCTGAAGTCATAAATTGTGGAGAAGATGCCCATCTACGCTGGGATGAATATTGCTCATTGGGAGCTTCCCACATGGATGAAATCACAGGTCTGAGCCAATACATATATATATACACAAACACACACATATATACATATACACATGTATGTATAAACACACAGAGACACATATACACAAATAACCTTCCCCGTATATATGTATGTAAATAAAAATGTGTACACGGATGTATAATACATGTGTAACAGACATGTATAAATATATACATGATGCACGTGTGTATAAATACCCCTCCATACACATTGATGGGGACAGCTAGATGGCACAATGGATAAAATGCCAGGCCTGGAGTCAGCAAGACTCATCTTCCTGAGCTCAAGTCTAGCCTCAGACACTTATTAGCTGTGTGACCCTGGGCAAGTCACTTAACTCTGTTAGCCCCAGTTTCTTCATTTGTTAAATGAGCTGGAGATGGGTAGCTGGGTGGCTCAGTGGATTTAGAGTCAGACCTAGAGAAGGGAGGTCCTGGGTTCAAGTCTGGTCTCTGACACTTGGTAGATATGTCCCTCAACCTCCATTGCCTAGCCCTTACCACTCTTCTGCCTTGGAACCAATACACAGTATTGATTCTAAGACAGCGGGTAGGGGTTTTAAAAAAGAAATGAGCTGGAGGGGGAAATGGCAAACTAGTCCAGGATCTTTGATGAGGAAACCCCAAATGGGATCATGAAGAGTCAAATGTAACTGAAAAACAACTGAACTGAACATACACATATACACATTTGTGGATTGTGTGTGAATGAATTAAGCACTTACTATGTACAAAGCCCTGGAGATACACATAGGCGAGTAAGACAGTCCTTGCTCTCAAGGAGCTCCTATTCCAGGGGAGGACACCTATCACAGATCATATACACATCCACATGTATGAAATATTAGCTATGGTTATCCAGAGGGGATGCTCCAGGTTGCTTTGGGCTTTATGGCTGCTCAGGATCAGAAGCAGACCCCTAGTCGAAATCCTTCAGGCAGCCAAGACCCAGCATCCTTCTTGCATCCTTCTTGCTCTGAGCTTCTCTACCATTCTCTTTCCCTTCTTCCTCAACCATTCTATGGAAGGACCACTGCAATTAAAAGCTGCACAGAGCCTGTTGTCCCTGGGGTTTCCATTGTTCCTTCTCAAAAGCCCAACCCAGTGAGGCTGAGCTGGACTCTCCCTCTTTTCAACTAAATCTTTGAAATCAAACTTCCAGAGCCACCTCCTCCAAAAAGCCTTCCCTGATCAGGAATAATCAGGAAGACCAGGATGAAAATCTTGCTTCTGATCTCTCCTGGTTTCTTAGTCTGGGCAAGTCATTTAGCTTTAAAATGCCACTCCCCCAATAATCTAACAGATACTGTCAACTAACATTTATTAAGCACTTTCTATGTGCCAGACAGCTAGGTAATGGAGGGGATAGAGTTTCAGGTCTGGAGTCAAGGCTCATTTTGCTGAGTTCAAATCTGACCTCAGACACTCACTAGCTATGAGATCCTGGGCAAGTCATTGAACCTATCTCAGCCTCAGTTTCTTCATCCATAAAATGAGAGTAATAAAATGAATATAGCTTAGCTATAAAAATGCAAGCTCGTTTTATTATGGTCACACATGGGGCAAGTATCCTGTCTTCCAACTGTGTATTCAGCATACTACTCACTATATGGGCTGATCTGCTGTCCAGAGGAAGGTTTAGAGGAAGGAAAGAGTGCTGGATTTGGACTCCCAGACACGGAGACCATGCTGTCCAAGGGGTTTTATTGACCAATATACTGGAATGGCTCGCTATTTCCTTCTCTAGCTCATTTTACAGCTGTGGAAACTGAGGCCAATGCGGTTGAGCCTTAGCTGCCTCAAGACTCTTACTATCTGCACTCAGTTACTAGCTTTGATATTTTATTACTTGTGAGACCTTAGACAAGTCACTTCACCCCTCCGGGCCCTCCTCAGTTTCTTCATCTGTAAGATAAAAGGGTTGGACTTAGATGATCTCTAAAATCCCTTCCAGCTATAACTCCTAAGTCAAGAAGCCACTATTTCTGTGGGGTGTTCTGGGAGTGAGAGGATGGGTTATTTTTTAGAAGGGGAAAGGGGTTTGTCTGCGCGGTTGGGGAGAGAGAGGGTAGTATGGCCCGGCTAGCAGTAGGAACTCGCACAGGCTTCTCTTCTGGAGACAGCGTGCCTATTGTCCCATCCCCATCTTCCGCTTGACAGTTCGCATACGGTATTTGGAAATACAGCTAGGGGTTGGCCGGTTTACAAGCTCAAGAAAACTGAGGCTTGTGGTGGGAGTGGAATGGGGGTGGGGAGACATGGACAAGGTGGGAGCTGGTGACTTTTCCTGTATTCTTCACGCCCAGTCCTACCAGCTCACTCAGCCTTTCTTTCTTGCATTGTTTAGAATCGTTGCCCCTAACGAACCGGGTGCTTTGGCCCTTTGAAGCCTCGGAAGCTGGTGGCGGAGGAGCTGCTCTGTGCATCTGGGTACACTCTGCCATCCGGGCAGGTGTGGGGATTTGTAAGCCGCTAGAGCGCCTGCTGTAGTCTCCCCGACGCTGGGCAAAGGAGCCTGGGAGGGCGGGGGACGATGGGGTAACTGGCAGACCTCGCCACGGCCCAGCTGATCCTTCCTCCAACCTACTTGATTCAAGCCTCTTGCGCGCCCCTTTTCTTTTCAAAGCCCCTTCAGTCCCTCAGTCACGCAGGCGACTGGGTGCAGGGCGCGTCCTTGCCAACGCAGCCCCTTTTCTTCCATGGCGGGGTATTAGCGCAGCGCTGCCTAGAAGCACCCGGCGCCAGGCTGAGCGCAGAAGCACCCCTCCTTTGCTTCCCTCCACCCCCCCACCCCCCAGCCGCTTCCCTCCTCCCATTTGCCCGTCTTCCCCCACACGAGGCCTCTTGTGGCCCCCGCGCACCACTGCGGGCACTGAGGCGCTAACTCCCGGGGGAACGCTCGCTGCCTTGGCTGCACCAGTAGCAGATCGGGGGCAGAGCCGGCTGCGCCGA